>NC_084590.1:157500-277500 GCF_033807715.1 Cololabis saira | reverse complement strand
TCCTTTTTCTGAACACATTATTCACTGGATGGAAGGGATGGAAGATCCATTTCACCCAGTATAACAATAAATGTTTTTGAATACAATTACAGAATATACCTTTAATACATATATATATATATATATATTTTTTTTTTAATCTATTTATTTATTTATTTTCTTTATTATTATTAGGCTCAGAAATACTTAAAGAAACGCCGACTAATATGCATTTGGCCCTAAAGATTTGGGATGAAACACATAACTGTGTCTTTTTTTAATTTTTTTATTGAGGCCAGTGGGGGGGTTCAGCAAATTTGTAGGGGGGGGGGGGGCATGGGCACCCCCCTGGTGGCGCCCCTGTTGGCATGGACCATTTTAATCTCTGCTCTTCAGATCAGCAGGTCAGAAAGATGCAGTTTGTGAAGGAGGAGTTGGAGCTGAAGCTGGAGGAGATTATTCTGGAGACTGATGTCCTCTCAGCCTTACATAGCAGAGGGATGAACAACAAAGCCAGCAAAGAGTCTCTGAGAGTGACCAATCTCTGTCTGGAGGAGAGGTGAAGCAGGCAAATCATGGACATGAGACCATCTTAGACTATTTAAAGCATACAATTCTTACCTTTGCATTCGTTTTTGCATCCAGCATTTAGCAGCTGTCAGTTTTCAATAACTTTTAAGTTTGAATCCGTAGTGACTTGAATGGATTTGACCCAAACCAAACCTACAAGTCACTGAGGCGCTGATTAACCTTAAACAGATGACGCGTCTCCTTGCGCATGCATGCCAGTTGTTTGAAGGAATGTACATAAACATCCTTTAAGATAAGATAAGATAAGAAATCCTTTAATAGTCCCACAGAGGGGAAATTTGCAGATTACAGCAGCAAAGGGGATAGTGCAAAAAACAAGAGGCATCAATAGAAATAGTTATCACACAGTAATAATAAAACACTATAAACAGAAGAAGAAGAAGAAGAAGAAATAATATGAAATACTAGTATATAAAAAATAACAGATGGATATTTACAGATGTTATTTACTTAATTGCACGTTGCAGAGAATGATATTGCACATTATTTTCCGGTATGTATATTTATTGTCAGGTTGTTATGTTTGTGGTCTACTGTGAGCAGTGCTGGTTGTGTAGTCTCACAGCTGCAGGGAGGAATGACCTTCTGTAGCTCCTTCACACATTTAGGGTGAAGGAGCCTGTTGCTGAAGGAGCTCTCCAGCGCTCTGAAGGTGTCCTTCATGGGGTGGGAGTCCTTCTCCATCATTGATGACAGCTTAGCCATCATCCTCCTCTAATTAAAGGATTTCTTATCTTATCTTTATGATGCTCAAAAAAAGGGGTATTTATTGGTTTACAAAAGCTCCTTTGTCACCAACGAACTACATGCACTTATATTATATAACTTGCATGAGATCAGTAAAACAATACCAAACTGCAACATGCCAAGCCAAAGGGAAACAGTCAAAAAACTGTGATCACCGGCGACCAGCACACCTGCCGGTGATCAGCCTCACCTTTATAAAACATATTCCCTGGCTCCATAAACCACCTGAAGCACAACAATACAAATTGGCTCTAACAGAATCCATAATCTTCAATACGTTTTTCATTACTATGGATCTTAGGGTTTAGATCATAAATAAATGTTAAATGGATAAATGATCACGGCAGTGCTACGGTGTGTGTGTGTGTGTGTGTGTGTGTGTGTGTGTGTGTGTGTGTGTGTGTGTGTGTGTGTGTGTGTGTGTGTGTGTGTGTGTGTGTGTGTGTGTGTGCGTGTGCGTGTGCGTGTGCGTGTGCGTGTGCGTGTGCGCGAAGTTCCATACGAGTCATAATGCGTGCGCAGCTGTCGACTGAGCGTGTCAGGTAAATCTCATTGCGTGTGGTAAATTAATCTATTTGCATTTTCCCCTCCCAGTATTTAGCGCTCTCTGGCTGTTACGCCCCATATTGATTATTCATCAGGGCAAAAGTACTAACTGAATTGCGTGTGCAATTTTGCGCATTTCAGAGACGCAGTCGTCTTTGCACGCTGTTAGTAGATCAGCTCGCACATTGCGGGTGCTGTCAAGTTTGCACAGGTTTTTACGCACGCAAACCTTTAGTAAATCAGGCCCTAAAAGCGTGTGCATGTCTGTCTGTCACTGTTAGAAGATTTCTTTTACGCGGTCACACACACGTGCGTTTGCATCCCTGAGTGTTCGCAACCGGAAGTACATTTCCTCGGTGCGCAGCAGACGCATCACTTAAGCGTGTCGTGTAGTTTCTCTGTGTTCCATTTTCATCCAGTATATGGTGCTATCGAGTCAATAATAGGCACAACTCTGCTCACCTAGACAACACAGTCATCATCGGAGGAGACCTCAACATGGTTCTGGACCCTGGAGTGGACAGGCTCAGTAATGCAGGCGGACACAGGAGTTGGCAGTCAGCAAGTATTGTTAAGCAATACATGAATGATCTGGTTCTTTGCGATACATGGCGCTCTTTACACCCAACCCTTAGGAACTACACTTTTTTCTCAGCTGTTCATCACTCATACTCTAGGTTAGATTATTTTTTAGTCAGTAGCTCTCTGATGAGAGATATCTCAGAATCACAAATTCACCCAATCATTATTAGCGATCACGCACCTGTTTCTTTCACTCTGGGGAAGAGGGGGAGCTTATCATCCTCCAAAATTTGGAGATTTAATACATCATTGCTCAAACTAAAAACGTGCATGCGTGCGTGCGTGCGTGCGTGCGTGCGTGCGTGCGTGCGTGCGTGCGCGCGCGCGTGCGTGCGTGCGTGCGTGCGAAGTTCCATACGAGTCATAATGCGTGCGCAGCTGTCGACTGAGCGTGTCACTCGCGCGTGCTTTGACTGTGCAGCAAAGCAACGGGTAACATGTAATGTAGTTTCCCCATTGATTTATAACGGTCACGCGTGTATGCGCACGTTCATGCGTAATGACTGCTGCACACGCGTGATCACAGTACGCGTAGAGACTACATGTAACATTTACATGTTTTTTGCGAACGCACGCATGAAGATGATAGAACATTTTTGTGACACGTGCGTGCGCGCGTGCATTGTTACGTACGCAGACTACATCACACGTAACAAGAAGCTGCGTACTACACTAAGGGCCCGATTTACTAAGATCCTAAATAAAGAGTACTAAATTGCGTGTGCACTGAAAAAGTTTGCGCGTGCTGTTTGCGTGTGGTTTGCGGGTGATCAACTAAGATTGCGTGCGCAATTGATAACAGGTGCAAACAGCAGTATTTAAATGAGGTGTTGTGTGTCTTAAGGTTTGGGAGCGCAAACTCTGCGCCATGGAGAGTGGATGGAATGCACAGTCACAAGTCACAAGCGCAAAATGAAATTTGACGAGTTGGAGTTAGAGATATTAGTGGAAGAGACAAATAAACACATTCATGAACTACAGCAAAGAAATGTAAACATTACCAAAAGAAACGCAATATGGGAGAAAACCTGCGATAGAATAAATGCAGTTGGTAACACAAAAAACGGAAAAACGTCTGGTTTTTCATATTTCAATTTTTGGCACAGATCAAAAATACGAAATAGAAAAACCAGCCACAGGACTGAATTTGATTTTAATATTTAATTGGTCGGGTTTACGTGACCCCGCGGTGATGATCTGAGGAGAAAAAGACAATCAGACACAGAGCTGGAGAGCGCTTTGATTCATCTATTTATGAGTTAAGTTTTTATTCAGATGTCCACAGTATATTGCAAATATCATATATTATATAGCAAACACTGACAGTAAATGTGTGACAGACGGGACCATCATATGGCAAGAAGAGAAGAGAAGTGTTCAGAACAGCGCACAGAGCGCACACTAAAGGCTGATTTATGGTTCCGCGTCACACCAACGCAGAACCGACGGCGTAGGGTACGCCGTCGATTTAACGCAGAACCATAATTCAGGCGAAGCTGCAGTCTCTGCGCTGATCCTGACACACCGGGTCGGAGCGGATTGATGTTTAACCTGTGTTTTGTGATTAATAAGCACGGGTTTTAATTAAATGTAATTTACGAAGGATGATTTCACGTTCAATAAGATAAGTAATCAATAAAATACAAAGTTTTGGCACAAAGGCTTGTCCTGCTTGTGGGCGGGTGGAGGGGGGCACATTAAAAGAAGGTGGCAAGATATAAAGCGGAGAACTAAAGATAAAGTGGCCTTTAATAAAACTTGTGCAACCATTTTTAAAATAGCATGCAGCAGAATAAAGACTCTCTCTCTGCGTATTCTTTGATTTTGGATGTCGCCTCCTTGCCACAATAAGAGCAGCAGCAGATTAGCACCTTCCTTTCGAACGTATTAAATACAGACGCAATCACAATACGCGCAATTACTTTCAGGCTTGGTAAATCTCATTGCGTGTGGTAAATTAATCTATTTGCATTTTCCCCTCCCAGTATTTAGCGCTCTCTGGCTGTTACGCCCCATATTGATTATTCATCAGGGCAAAAGTACTAACTGAATTGCGTGTGCAATTTTGCGCATTTCAGAGACGCAGTCGTCTTTGCACGCTGTTAGTAGATCAGCTCGCACATTGCGGGTGCTGTCAAGTTTGCACAGGTTTTTACGCACGCAAACCTTTAGTAAATCAGGCCCTAAAAGCGTGTGCATGTCTGTCTGTCACTGTTAGAAGATTTCTTTTACGCGGTCACACACACGTGCGTTTGCATCCCTGAGTGTTCGCAACCGGAAGTACATTTCCTCGGTGCGCAGCAGACGCATCACTTAAGCGTGTCGTGTAGTTTCTCTGTGTTCCATTTTCATCCAGTATATGGTGCTATCGAGTCAATAATAGGCACAACTCTGCTCACCTAGACAACACAGTCATCATCGGAGGAGACCTCAACATGGTTCTGGACCCTGGAGTGGACAGGCTCAGTAATGCAGGCGGACACAGGAGTTGGCAGTCAGCAAGTATTGTTAAGCAATACATGAATGATCTGGTTCTTTGCGATACATGGCGCTCTTTACACCCAACCCTTAGGAACTACACTTTTTTCTCAGCTGTTCATCACTCATACTCTAGGTTAGATTATTTTTTAGTCAGTAGCTCTCTGATGAGAGATATCTCAGAATCACAAATTCACCCAATCATTATTAGCGATCACGCACCTGTTTCTTTCACTCTGGGGAAGAGGGGGAGCGTATCATCCTCCAAAATTTGGAGATTTAATACATCATTGCTCAAACAAATTTTTTTAAGAAAGAATGGGATATATTTTTACAAAATAACGACCAGCCGGAAATATCAGCGAGCATCCTATGGGAAGCAGGAAAAGCAATAATGCGAGGCAAAATCATTTCCTTTTCCTCAAATAAGAAAAGACAACTTAAAAACAAAAGAATTAGAATGTGAAATAAAGACGCTAGAGGAGGCCTTTCAGACCTCTGCAGACGAACGTATCCTTAACAGAATAAGGAAAACTAAAATAGAATTAAATAAAATAATTGACGCAAAAACACAGTTTCTAGTACAAAGGCTTCGCCTGGAAAACTTTGCACATGCTAACAGATCGGGAAAATACCAATCAATTAAAAATAAACAAAGAAAAAACAACCATAACATCTATTAAGGACCAGTCAGGGGAAGTTACACATGATACCTTTTTAATAAATTCAGTCTTTAGAGACTTTTACTATAAATTATACTCGTCACAAATTGAACCATCTGATCAATCCATTAATGAGTTTCTTGGAGAAATTAATCTGCCGAAGTTACATCAGGAACAGGTTACGAATTTAGACTCACAGCTCTCAATAGGAGAACTCCATGAAGCTCTCCAACATATGCCCAATAATAAAGCTCCGGGCCCAGATGGTTTCCCAGCTGAATTTTATAAGGAATTCTGGAGCATATTAGCACCAACATTTTATAAAATGATTCTAAATGTTAGGGAGAATAAAAGCTTACCCTTAAATATGAACTCTGCTAATATTAGTCTTTTATTAAAACCGGACAAAGATCCCTTGCTCCCATCGAGCTACCGCCCAATTTCATTGATAAATGTAGACCTTAAAATAATTAGCAAGGCCCTTACTGAACGTCTGAAAAAAGTCACCCCTTCTATTATACATCCGGATCAAACAGGCTTCATTAAAGGTAGACATTCCTCTACTAATATTCGCAGACTATTAAATATTATAGACTATTCGAGTATCAATAAACAGGAAACTACTATTATATCCTTAGACGCGGAAAAAGCATTTGAAAAGGTAAATTGGAAGTTTTTATTGGCAACTTTGCATAAATTTGGATTTGGCGAATCTTTCATTGACTGGATAAAAATATTATACAGCTCTCCCAAGGCACGTGTAAGGACAAATGATCAAATCTCTACAAGTTTTACCTTGCAAATAGGCACTAGACAGGGTTGCCCTCTCTCTCCCTCATTATTTGCAATATTTATTGAACCTTTAGCAGCAGCTATTAGACAAAATCAAAATATTACCAATATTACCAAATAGGTATACAATGCAAAATATTAGAGCACCAAATAAGTCTTTATGCGGATGACGTACTCCTCTTCCTCCAGAACTCACGATCTTCACTAACACAGACAATTGCACTTATAGAGGGATTTTCATCTCTGTCTGATTATTCTATTAATTGGTCTAAATCCACTGTTTTGTGTGTTAACTGCAATTTTAGGAATATAACCAATACTCAATTACAATCAGGGAACATTAGATATTTAGGCATAAACATCTCCCCTAGGCTGTCAGAGTTAATAAAATTAAATCATGTTCAGCTTATTAAGAAAATAGAAGATGATCTTTCCCGATGGAGCTCTCTCCCCATCTCGCTCATGGGTAGAATAGCCACCATTAAAATGATGGTTTTACCAAAAGTAAATTATTTTTTCTCAATGATACCATGCAAACCCCCTCTTTCCTGGTTTAAATCGTTGGACTCATATGTATCAAAATTTCTGTGGAAAAATAAAACTCCACGTATTAGTTTAAAGACATTGCAAAAATCCAAAGAATATGGAGGTTTAGAGCTACCTAATTTTCAGTATTACTTCATAGCCAATAAATTACAGTATATTGTAAAATGGTCAAAAGATCATCCTTTAGATAGTCAATGGCTGGACTCAGAGCAAGTGTTTTGCAACGAACTAGAAATCTCAGAGTTACCATTTATTAGTCAAAGTATCAAACATCATCAATGTTTCAAAAGCATTAATATTAACACAACTTTATCAGCTTGGTGGGAATTTCTTAAAGTAGCTAAAATTTCACTTTTTCCATGTGACCGTACACCCATATGGAACAACCCAGACATCGTGAAAAATGATAAAAAGATGGTTAATTTCGTTCAATGGAGAGATCAAGGAATACGGTATTTACAGCACGTAATTGTAGGAGGACAGTTTGTACCTTTCAATACACTTATTGTTCAATACGGAGTTAGCAGGAATACATTTTATGAGTATCAACAACTTAAGGCCATAATAAATAAAACATACAAAATTAGCCAATTAGACTTACAACTTCCCGCTAAGATAATAGATTCATTGAATCTAAGCACTTTAAAGTTGTTATCAAAACTCTATAGGTTAGTGTCTAAACTGGACGATTCAGTCTCTCTCCCGATTTCCAAGTGGGAGGCGGATCTCTCTTAATACCGACCAGTTTTCTTGGTCACAAATATGCTTAAATACGTTTACTATGACTTAAAACCCAAACTTACAACTTATACAGTACAAAGTTCTTCATAGAATACACTATACTGGACAAAGGATGTTCCAGATGGGCTTTGTCACCTCTAATATCTGTTCACAGTGCACAAAAAACACCCCAGATAATTATATGCATGCTTTATGGTTCTGTACACCGGTACAGAGGTTCTGGAAGGAGATTTGTGAGGATTTATCCACATGGATCAACTACAGAATCCCAGTGTGCCCCACGGTATATATATTAGGTCACCTGGGAGACATTCAAATAGAACCTAATTGGACACACCGGGTTCTCACTGCCTTATGTATCGGAAAGAAAACCATTCTAGTAAATTGGAAACAAAAATCCAGTTTATGTATCAACCATTTTAATTTTTTATCAGATCATATTAGTAGTGAGATAATGTCTGCCTCCACTGAACAACATTCGGCTGAATTGCACTCTCTCTGGTCCCCGATTATTGGCTTCGTTACCTAGTGGGGGCGGGGGGGTGGTGATCTCGTAGCCCTTGGGGTTGGGGGTCGGCTTGGGGGGTCTGGGGCGCGGGCCTCTGGTGGCCCCTGGGGGGCGGTGGGTGGGGCGGTGGGGTCCTGTCCCTGGCCGGTGGGGTCTTGGGGGCCTATGGGGGGGGGGTTACCTCATGGCGGTGGGGGGGGTGGCTGGGGGGGCTCGGGCGGGGGGCTGTGTCTAGGGCGTCTCCGGGTCTCCCGGGGGGGGGGCTGGGCCGTGGACGTGGGGGTCCCACTCGGAGGGCCCGGCCCTGCCTGGGTGGGGGGTCGCTGTCTGCGCTGGGGGGGCATTGCTGCCTTGGTCCTCCGTCGCTGGGCGGGCGCCGCGTGCCCCTGCGGATGTGGGGACTCCGTGACCCTTGGGGTGTCCGTGGAGGTACGGTAGGGCCCTGGCCCGGCTCGGAGGGCCGGCCCCCGTCTACCGTCTCCATCCTGCGACTACGCGCATTACTTTTCTCTTTCAAAAGTGTTACCGTGGCGACGCTAGACGCCCACAAGCGCACCCCCCCTTCATCTGATTGGTCCATATTTGATAGTTCCCCAAAAGGCACCAAATTTGGCACGCAAGCAAGGCTTGGCGATAAATATGATATTTCATGGTTTGCATTAATGGCTGTGGCAAAATGGCTCAACAGCGCCCCCGGAAAACTTTGTGCCTCAAGCCCCACAATACGGTTTGACGTACATGCACGAAAATCGCTACACACCTGTATCGTGGCACAACTTAAAGAAAAGTCTCTTGGAGCCATGGCCAAAACCGAACAGGATGTCGGCCATTTTGAATAAATTGTGTCATTTTGGCGAAATTTATGCCATTCCTTCGGTAGTTAATTCAGCCCGAACCGTAACGTGCACCCAGGTGTGTTATACATCAAAATGTGCGTCTACATCCTGCGACACCACGCATTACTTTTCTCTTTCAAAAGTGTTACCGTGGCGACGCTAGACGCCAAAAGGCACGCCCCCCCTTCATGTGATTGGTCCATATTTGATAGTTCTCCAAAAGTCACCAAATTTTGCATGCAAGCCAGACTTGGCGATAAATTTGATATTTCATGGTTTGCATTAATGGGCGTGGCCTAACGGCTCAACAGCGCCCCCTAGAATACTTTTATCTGCCATAACTTTTGAATGGTTTGACATAGGAAGTCGTGGGTGGTGTCATGGGACTCTGTAATGAGTTCTTAAGCTTCGTTGGCCTTGATTAGCCCCGCCCCTTCTTCTGATTGGTTGTCCCGATTTTCTGCTATAACTTTGGAATGGTTTGACATAGAGAGTCGTGGTTGGTGTCATCAGATTCTGTATGGAGTCCTTGACCTTCATTGGCCTGAATTAGCCCCGCCTCTTCTTCTGATTACAAATATTTAAAAAAGTAGGAAAAAAAAATTCCAGACATTTTATCGCTATGTTGCTCTCTCCTAAGGCAGTAAGTCAAAGTGAAAGGAACAGCTGAGACATAGCTCAGCCAGAAAATTGCGGTCTTTGGTGCCAGGGGTCGGGAGTTCGAGCCTGCCTGTATGCTGAAATTTTTGTCAGTAATTTTTGTCTTTTTTTTTTACATCAAAATGTGCGTCTCTGTCCTGCGACGACGCACATTACTTTTCTCTTTCAAAAGTGTTACCGTGGCGACGCTAGACGCGAAAAAGCGCTCGTCCCCTTCATCTGATTGGTCCATATTTGATAGTTCTCCAAAAGTCACCAAATTTTGCATGCAAGCCAGGCCTGGTGATAAATTTGATATTTCATGGTTTGCATTAATGGGCGTTGCCTAACGGCTCAACAGCGCCCCCTAGAATACTTTTCTCTGCCATAACTTTTGAATGGTTTGACATAAAGAGTCGTGGGTGGTGTCATGGGACTCGGTATTGAGTCCTTGACCTTCATTGGCCTGAATTAGCCCCGCCCCTTCTTCTGATTGGTTGTCCCGATTTTCTGCCATAACTTTTGAATGGTTTGAAATAGAAAGTCGTGGGTGGTGTCATCAGACTCTGTATGGAGTCCTTGACCTTCATTGGCCTGAATTAGCCCTGCCCCTTCTTCTGATTGGTTGTTCCTTTTTTCTGCTATAACTTTTGAATGGTTTGACATAGAGAGTCGTGGGTGGTGTCTTTTCTGATATGCTTATGTGGGGCGGTGGACGTGAGTGCGAGGGCCCGTTCATCGCTGCTTGCAGCTTTAATTGTTATTATTTTTTTTTTCTTCTGACAAAAGGAAGGCCTTTTTGCCCCCCTAAACGTACCCAAAAAGTCACCAAATTTTACACGCAAGCCAGGCCTGGCAAAAAATCTTATATTTAATGGTTTACATTAATGGGCGTGGCAAAATGGCTCAACAGCGCCCCCTTGAAAACTTTGTGCCTCAAGCCCCACGATACAGTTTGACGTACATGCACGAAAATCGGTACACACCTGTACCATGGCCCAACTTAAAGAAAAGTCTCTTGGCGCCATGGCCGAAACCGAACAGGATGTCGGCCATTTTGAATTAATCATGTCATTTTGGCGAAATTTATGCCATTCCTTCGGCAGTTAATTCAGCCCGAACCGTATCGTGGAACCAGATGTGTTATACATCAAAATGTGCATCTCCATCTTGTGACTACACGCATTACTTTTCTCTTTCAAAAGTGTTACCGTGGCGACGCTAGACGCCAACAAGCGCACCGCCCATTCATCTGATTGGTCCATATTTGATAGTTCCCCAAAAGGAGCCAAATTTGACATCCAAGATAGTTGTGGGTGGTGTCATGGGACTCTGTATTGAGTCCTTTACCATAATTGGTGAAAATTAGCCCCGCCCCTTCTTCTGATAGGTTGTCCGATTTTCTGCTATAACTTTTGAATGGTTTGACATAGAGAGTCGTGGGTGGTGTCATCAGACTCTGTATGGACTCCTTGACCTTCATTGGCCTGAATTAGCCCCGCCCCTTCTTCTGATTGGTTGTCCCTTTTTTCTGCTATAACTTTTGAATGGTTTGATATAGGAAGTCATGGGTGGTGTCATTTCTGATATGCTTATGGGGGGCGGTGGCCGTGAGTGCGAGGGCCCGTTCATCGCTGCTTGCAGCTTTAATTATTATTATTAGTATTATTAGTATTATTATTATGTATAGTATATCTTATTATTAGTATAGGTATCGGATAGGTGAATGGATGAATGAATGGGATGCCTGGGTCTGGGGCCCTCCGTTGTCGGGCCTGCGCGGGTGTCGCCCTGTTGGGGCGTTCCCTCTCTCGGGGCCCGTCTCCGGTCCCCCCGCTGCCTCTGCGGCGGGGCGCCCCTCTGGTCTTGGAGGGCCACTTTCGTGGGGGCGGGTGCGCCTGCCCGTGTCGGCGGCCGGGGCGGCTCTGTCTCTCCGGGCAGGCTGGCCCCCTGCCGGGTGGGGGTCGTTGGCCTGGAGGGTGAGGGCCTCCTGGCCACGTGTCCGGCCCGGACCGGGTGGCCGGGGATTGCCTGGGTCGCGGTCCGGGGGGCTCGCAGGCGGTGGGTTGCCTCCCTCTTACTTCTCCCCTCTGTGGGGTTGCTGGTGGCCTGGGTTCCGGGTTCTTCCGTGTCAGCCTCTGGTCTCGCGGGTGGCAGGGTTGCTCCCCCTCCTCCCCCACTATAGATACACTTCAGGTTGAGCTTTGTTTGGTTTATTACACACACACACACACACACACACACACACACACACACACACACACACACACACACACACACACACACACACACACACACATATAGCCACTCAGTCACATACATATACACAAACATACACAGCCACACAAACATATACATACACACACACACACGCATGATCATATACTTACTTGCTTGCTTATGGCAGTCCATCGTTGTCGATGATGACTTCATATCTCCCAGGGGGGGGCGGGGGGGGTTCAGCGCTTGGTGCGCTCATGCCACCTCTTGTGGCTGTGCAGACCAATTGCTGATCCGCACACTTTTCCACACAAGGGGCAGGTGTGTGTTGAACCTGGTAGAGCAGTCCTTGCAGCGCGCTCATGCCGCTGCCTGCGTTTTTCCGCACGTGTTAGGGATGACTTCTCCTCCAGGTGGGAGACACCTGAGAGGCAGGAGGATCGCCAGATGTCTCGGTCTGCTGCTGTCTTTTCCAGGTTGGTTGGTGCTATGTTGCAGTTCTTGAGCAGTGCCTTCATGTGGTCCTTGTAGCGCTTTTGTTGCCCTCCTGCAGACCTCAGGCCGGATTGAAGTTGACCATAGAGGACCTGTCGAGGTAGGCGGGCTGCAGGCATGCGGATCACATGACCTAGCCAGCGGAGCTGTCTGCGAGCCAGAATTACCTCTATGCTGGATGAGTTGGTGCGCTCGTAAATCTCTGCAAAGGTCATGTGATGTTCCCATGTGATGCCCAGGATCCTTCGCAGACAGCGGATGTGAAAGGCCTCCATAGATCTTATGTGTCGTCTGTATGGTGTCCAAGCTTCAGAGCCATACAGTAGTGTGGACACACATACTGCCTGGTACACTGCTGCCTTGGTTGATGCCTTCAGGTTCTTGTTGGTGAAGACCCGTGACCGTAGGCGACCAAACGCGGCAGAGGCAAGGTTGATGCAAGCTTGGATGTCGGCATCAACATTACAACTGTCTGAGAGGATGCTGCCAAGATACTTGAAGTGTGGTACCTTTTCCAGAGGGGTGTTGTCAATGTAGAAGAAGGTGTGGGAGTGTGTGTGGAACTTGGTTGATGGACTATTTGCGTCTTCTTGATGTTGACCTGAAGACCGACAGCTCTGTAGGTGGCAGCTACCACATTGAGGGCATGCTGAAGGGACTCGGGGGAGTGAGCAACCAGTGTGCAGTCATCAGCATACTGGAGTTCACAGACTTGGAGGGCAGTAGTCCTGGTGGATGCCTGGAGGCGCCGGATATTGAATAGGTTTCCATCCAGGCGTTAACTAATGCTGACTCCATCCGTGTTCCTCAGATGTTTATGGGAGATGAGTGTGACTGCTGTGAGGAATATATTGAAGATAACGGGGGCTAAGACGCATCCTTGTTTTACTCCAATCTTGACATCGAAGGGGTCGGACAGTTGTCCACCAATTCGAACCCTGGCTTGCATGCCATCATGGAACTGTTGGAGGATGGAGAGGAAATTGGATGGGACCCCAAACCGGCTGAGTATGCCCCAGAGTAGCTTTCGAACTACTGTGTCGAAAGCCTTCGACAGATCAATGAAAGCCATGTACAGATCTTGCTTGTGTTCTCTGGACTTCTCCTGTATTTGCCTGGCAGTAAAAATCATGTCTGTTGTGCTACGGTCCTTACGAAATCCACATTGGGTTTCTGGCAAGATGTTCTCTGATATGTGCATAGCCAGGCGGGAAAACATGATCCTTGCCAGGATTTTGCCTGCAACTGACAGGAGTGAGACACCTCTGCTATTGTCGCAGGAGGACTTATCGCCTTTCTTTTTGTAGATGGTGATAATGGTGGCATCTTTCCAGTCTTGTTGGACAGTCTGAGTTGTCCAGATGGCAGAGATGAGTTGGTGTAGCCGGCGTGTGAGGAGGTAACCTCCACAATTGAAGACTTCAGCAGGGATGGAGTCTGAACCTGCGCTTTTATTGTTTTTAAGGCATTTAATTGCTTTCTTAACTTCCTGAAATTGGGGAACTTCATCAAGTTGGTGAACTGAGGGGAAGCTGGGGAGTTCATCCAGGATGGACGTGTCTGTGGGGTTGCTCTGATTTAGTACAGTGCTGAAGTGCTCTGCCCAACGTTTTAGTATATGTTGCTGATCCTTTATGAGCGTGGTGCCATCTGCAGATCTGACTGGTGCGATGCTTCTTCTCTGGGGGCCATAGATGGTTTTAATGGCATCATAGAAGCCGTGCGTGTTGTTGACATCTGCGAAGGATTGAATTTCCTCCGCTTTCTTGACCCACCAGTCATTTTCCATCTGCCGGAGGGCTCTTTGAACTTCCGCTTTGACAATGGACAGTTTTTTCCTAAGGGCTGCCGATTGAGGGTTGGCTAGGGCGCTGGTATGTGCCTCGCGTTTTGCCTTGAGAAGGTCATGAATGCCAGGTGCATTTTCGTCGAACCAATCTTGGTGACGTTTTTTCGTGAATCCCATTGATTCTTCGGCAGCATGGTAGATGGAGGAGCACAGTGTGTTCCAGGCAGCATTAGCATCCTCGATGGCAGGGCTTTCTGGGATGTTGTACAGCTTGGCAGCAAGTCGGTCTCTCAGATGGTCAATGGCTGTGTGGGATTTAAGGGCACCACAGTCAAGCTTCATGCTGGAAGCCTGTTTGCGTTGCTGCGGGCGGATCTCCAGGTTGACTTTTTTTTTTTTTTATAAATTTTTTTATTGAGATCAATAGCCAAAGTAACACTGGTACATACATCTTCATAACTATTTCGAAGAGAAAAAAAAAACAAAACAATAGAAAGATCACTACATTCAGTGACCGTAGTGTACCAAGTATCACTAAAAGAAAATCACAAGTCAAAGATTTTTTTCCCCTTTTTTTTAACGCCTCCAACATAGAAACATAAAAATAAAAAAAAAATAAAATAAATGGATATAAAATTATAGCAGGATAAGAATTAATTACGAAAAAGAAAAAAAAAGAATAGAGAATAAATAAATAAAAAGAAAATAAATAGATAAATAAAAAATATATATATATAAAATAAAAAAAATAAATAAATAAATAAAAACAGCTCACTAAACTATTACTCTAAACACCATAATGCAAATACACACACACGCATAAATAAAATTGCAAAAAGGAAATAAAAAGTATATGAAAACACCTGAATGAGTGCCAAGCACTATACAGGCACCTCTAAGTGGGTAACACTTTTAAGTTTGAGACATGGGATATGAAATGTTGCCATCTTTGATAGAACTTTTCAGTACTACCACGACTGGAGTACCTGATTTTTTCAAGTTTCAGAAAAGACATCATATCCTTAAACCACATAGAAATTGAGGGACTTACAGCAGATTTCCAATGTAACAATAATGTACGCCTTGCTATCAAAGACGTAAAGGCAACAACATCTCTCTGGGCTGAGTTTAAATTCAGTGAGGAATCCGGAATCCCAAATATGGCGATGAGAGGAGAGGGCTTCAGATTAATTTTAAAGACCATAGAGATAGTCTTAAAATAATTCAACCAAAAATCATATAAGCAAGGACAATGATAAAACATGTGGCCAAGGTGACAAGGAGAGCACTTACATTTATCACAGATATCGGGAACTCCAGGGTAAATACTAGCAAGACGAGCTTTAGAGTAATGAGCCCTGAAAACTACTTTAAACTGAATCAAGCTGAGGCGGGAACAGGAAGATGATGTCCTAACACGGCTCAGAGCTTTGTCCCAGGTCTCCTGATCAATTTGTATTCCCAACTCTCTCCCATGAATTTCTAATCTTGTCACTGGAATCGTTGTTTAGTGTTAATATAAAATTATAGATATTAGATATAAGCCCCTTTTTGTGCGGACTGTATGAAATAACACTCTCCCAGGTCTGTACTGAAGGTACAGTGGGGAAATCAGGAAATGATTTAGAAACAAAATTCCGAATTTGAAAATAACGAAATAAATGGGACCTTGGTAACTCATAATTTGAAGATAGATTGGTAAAGCTGTCAAACTGTCCGGAAGTGTATAGATCTCTAATTTGATTGATGCCCTTGTCTTGCCAAATTGAAAACCCAGAATCTAAAATAGAGGGTGGAAACAGATGATTCTTGGCCACAGGGCCTGAAGCAGAGGCAATCAAAAAATTGTGACAACGTCTAAATTGAAACCAGACTAACCGTGTTGAGGACCACTTGATTATCTGTATAGTGCAGGTTTTGCAGGCAACGAGGAAAAAATAAGAGCAGGAATAGAAGACCCCCTGCAAGATAGCAATTCCATTCTGCACCAGGCGGAGCTAAATGATTTTAACCAGTAGCAGATATTTTGTATATTAGCTGCCCAATAATAAAACTGAAAATTGGGCAGAGCAAGTCCCCCGCTGAGTCTGCATCTCTGCAGCAAAGACTTACGAAGTCTAGGCGGTTTCCCATCCCAGATAAAACCGCTAATAATTTTGTTCAATGAATCAAAGAAAGATTTTGGCAGAAAAAGAGGAATTGACTGAAATAAGTAAAGGAATTTGGGTAAAATATTCATCTTAACGGCATTAATCCTACCCAAGAGGGAAAGAGGAAGATTACGCCATTGCTGCAAATCAGAAGTAACTTTTGCAATGAGGGGGGAGAAATTAGCGGATGCTAGGCCAGATAATGAGCGTGTTACATTTATACCAAGATACTTAAATCCATTTAACTTAAGTGTAAAAGGTAAATCAGACTGTTGGAGATTACATGCAGCTGAATTTATGGGAAAGCGCTCACTTTTATCCAAATTCAGTTTATAACCAGAAAAAGAGCTGAAATTACTTAAAATATTCTGGACATTAGGGACCGAACTCAATGGATCCGACACATAAAGCAACAAATCATCTGCATATAGGGATAATTTATGTACAGTTCCATTTCGGATGATCCCAGTGAATGAAGGGGAAGAGCGCAAAGCGATAGACAGGGGCTCAATTGCAATTGCAAAGAGCAACGGCGATAATGGACACCCTTGCCTGGTACCACGGCCAAGGGGAAAATAGTCAGAGAAGATATCATTTGTGTGGACACTGGCTTTTGGGGATGAGTATAAGAGGCGGATCCAGGAAATAAATGTATCATTAAATCCAAACTTTTTCAAAACAGCAAACAAGTACTCCCACTCCACCCTATCAAATGCTTTTTCGGCATCCAGGGATACTACGATTTCGGGAACATGAGAGCATTGCTTGGAATAGATTATATTGAAAAGAGTGCGTGTATTGAAAAATAATTGACGTCCCTTAATAAAGCCATTTTGCTCTTCAGATATGACAATGGTAGAACCCTCTCCAAACGAGTAGCAATTACCTTGGCTAACACTTTTACATCAGCATTCAACAAAGACAACGGTCTGTAAGAACCACATAATGTCGGATCTTTATCCTTTTTATGAAGCAAAACTATAGTAGCCTGTGTCAGAGTCAGTGGTAAAGTACCTCGTTCTAATGATTCATTAAACATTGCCAAAAGTAAAGGAGCCAATTTTTCAATAAATTTTCTGTAAAACTCGATGGGAAACCCATCAGGCCCCGGAGCTTTATTTGATTGCATTGCTTTGATAGAGTTTGTTACTTCAGTGAGGCTAAGTGGAGAGTCCAAGCCACCGGCCACCTCCGAACCAATAACAGGGCCATTAAGACCATGAAGAAATTCATTCATTTTTTTGAGTCAGTAGGAAATTCTGATGTATATAAAGAGGAATAAAATGATTTAAATATAGAATTGATTTCTTTGGGGTCTGTTGCAATGAAACTTCGGGTCTTTTGTATCCCATTTATGAACCGAGAACTTGCCTGACGTTTTAGTTGATGTGCCAATAGGCGGCTAGCTTTGTCACCGTATTCATAATATGAAGCCCGACTATGTAATAACAACCTTTCCGCTTCTTTGGTTGAAATTAAATCAAATTCTAATTGTAAATCAATCCGCTGTTTATACAGCTCAGGAGTAGGGTTTAAAGCATATCTTTGATCTAAATTACCAATGGCAGTAGACAGTTCGGCCAACCTCGCATTGCGTCTCTTATTCGAAAATGAGGAGTAATATATGATCTGACCTCTTAGGTAGGATTTAAGTGTTTCCCATAGTAAAGAATATGAAGTAGATTCATTTTTATTACACAATAAAAATTCATCGATTGAGTGAGAGATAAAATCACAGAATTCCTTTTCCGCCAATAGAAGAGAATTGAACCTCCATAGAGGTGGACTGCATTTGTGAAAACCTATCAGAACATCTAACAGTAGTGGTGCATGATCCGATATAATTATACTCAAGTAGTCAGAGGAAACTACACAGGAATTTAAAGACTGATCTATGAAAAAATGATCAATCCTGGAGTAAGAATGGTGTACCTTAGAGAAAAAAGAAAATTTTTGTACAGATGGATTGCGGGATCTCCAGGGGTCAACCAAACCATTACGATTCATAAAATCAGAGAATGCTTGAGACATGGAAGATATATTCAGACTACGAGGATTGGAACGATCTAACGCTGGATCGAAGACACAATTCAAGTCGCCTCCAAAAATTAACAAATGTGTATTTTACTCAGCAGGCTATTGGCAAAACCAGCATCATCAAAGTTTGGGGCATATACGTTGACTAATAAGACTTTTTTATGCATTAACAACCCTGCAACTATGACATACCTGCCATTCTTATCAGCTATGACATTGGTGGGTGAAAACTGAACTTTCTTACTGATTAGAATAGCGACTCCTCTGGATTTGGAGTTGAACTCTGAGTGAAAAAATTGACTCACCCATGGGCGCTGCAACCTATGATGGTCTTTAGTCTGAAGATGAGTCTCTTGTAAGAAAACTAAAGAGGGCTTTAACTTTTTCAAGTGTGTAAATACCTTTGACCTTTTTACTGGATGTCCCATGCCCTTGATGTTCCAACTAATGAAACGAAGAGATGTGCGTGGCCCAGCAATATCAGAACTTATGGTGTTATTATTCATTTAAGAACATAAAAAATATATATATAATAGAATGAAAAAAATAAAAATAAAAAAAAATAAAAAAATAAAAATAAATAAAAGTGAGCTGAGTTAAAACACCCTCCCCCCCAAAACCCTGAACAAGTACACCCATAGTCCCCATAAAGAACAAGAACAGTGGAGACAGCAGTGTCATTTTGAAAAACGGTTGTTCACAGCAAAATAGGAACAACTCGGAAACAGAGTAACCAATGGCAGAAGAACAAAGCGAGAAGTGACTCCCACCAATTTCAAAACAGAAATAAAATATGTGCAATATTGATAAAACATATAAAAAAAACAACCTACATTGGGAGTTCAGCAAAAAAAAAGCGCGGCTCACCCTGGGATCAAAGTCTTCACATAAAGCATCGCCTCCTCCGGAGAGGTAAAGTACTTCTCTGCACCCCCATGAGTAATACGTAGCTTCGCCGGGTGCATACCTGACTTGCATACCTGGCCGGGTCCATACCTGACTCCTTCAATGTCCCGGAGAACACGCCTGACACCGTTGAAGGCAGCGCGAGCACGGGCCACCTTCGCAGTATAATCTGGGAAGATCAATATCACTTTGCCCCCAAATTTGATTGCCTGAGGCTCTTTTGCACGACGTAAAATGTCGACACAATCATTGTAGTAGTGGAGCCTGCATTTTAAGTAGCCATGTGCTACTGCACGCTATGCTATCTTGTATTTTATCATAATTGTGGCATTACAGCCGTAGTTATATGTCTCTGTGTAGGTATGTCTTTTTTTTTTTTTTTTTTTTTTATTGAAATATATGCCCAGGAAAATGTTACATCACTGTAGGACAAAATGTAGATACACAAATATAGAATATTTCACATTTCAAATTTACATATCCATGAAAAACAATAAAGTAAAAGAACAAAAAATAAAAATAAAGAAAATAAAGAAGCTCGAGATACAAGATTTATTGTATTCTTCACACAGTCTTCTAGTTTTGCTGGCTTTAGGATTCATACTTTCTTTCAAGGATTTTAAATAGGATGAAAAAAGTGCTTTAAAGGAGCTTGAGGCTCCTTTTAAGAAATGAGACTCTCTAGCGCCACCCTTCACCACGACGGCCGTTGGGGGTACTGCAGCCAACAGTGAAGCCGGCACGGGAGAACGGGGAGAACGCAAATTTGGTACAATGAATATGAAATTTAGCTAATAGTATTAGAAGGTTGATAACATATAATTTATCTGAACTTATTTCCTCATTTTGTGACAGACCAAATAAAACATGTTGGATGTTCAGTTTACAAGAATAGTCAATTTTGTTATTTATGAAATTATTTAGATCGATCCAAAAGACATGAGAGTAGGTACAATCCCAAAATAAATGACATATGGTTTCCTCCATACTGCTACAAAAGGAACAGTATATCAATATTAATCTTGGATTTTACAAAAAGGGTCTTGACTGGATAACATCTGTGAAGTATTTTAAATGTAACTTCTCGTACCTTATTTGTGATACAAAACTTCCTTGATAACATCCAAGTGTTCTTCCAATCTATGTCATTATAAATACCATTCCAGTAGAAAACAGCTGCAGGCTTAGAAACAAAGTCTCTTTGAATAATGTTTCTAATGCATTGATTAGTGGCTTTATCACTTAATAGAGAACATAGGTTACCAATATATATGTCATCAGGAGTCAACACTGGAATAATACAATTTTTACCTTTAGGAGCAGATAACAATAACCTTCTTACCCCTTCTGGTATTGCATCAAATACAATAGAATACTCTCTTGGTGTAACAGGGAAACTATGTGCAGAAAGAAACTCTTCATAAGTGAACAGCTGACCATTTTCGTGTAGTAATTGACTAACGAGTAAGATTTTATTATCAACCCATCTCTTCATATACAAGGATTTGTTCTTAAATCTAATGTCTTGATTGTTCCAAATGAAATATTTATGTGGAGAAAAATTGTGCGAGTACATCATTGACCAGGATAACAAAAGCTGACTATGGAAGTTGGACAGTTTTATTGGTAATTTAGTGATATTGTAATTGCACCATAGGAGAAAATGCATTCCTCCAAGTGAGTTAAACACATGGGCAGTAATAAAGTTCCAGTTTGAGGAGGTGAAGTCTAGAGAATTAATAGAGAATAGAGAATTAATTCCACCAGAACATAGCTTATTTATCATGACATTTTTCTTAGTATAATGTATTCTTTTTTTCCAAATAAATTCAAATAATATTCTGTCAATTTTAGTGCATATTTTTTTGAGAAACCTAGTGTTTACACTCAGGAGAAGCTGCGAGCAAACTGTCAGCAGGTGTCACAGCTGAAGTTTGTAAAGAATTATGGCAGTCAACTGAATGTATTTTATACACTAGACATTTTAAGTTATTTTATTATTTCATATTTATTTAATGTATCTTATTATTTTTGTTAATTTACTGTGTCCCCTTTGTGCAGCATATTTACAGCTGTGGAAGTTGGATGTTTGTAGCTTTAAAAAGAGAAAATAATCAATACATTTACACAATCAGTGAGAAAAAACAAATAACTCCGGTAGTTTATTAGCAAAACTTTAATAGTCAAGTAAATCATTAATGGCTGATATTCAATTCATAGTCACAGCTCCAAATCACTGATGAGAAAATAAAAAAATGTCAAGACTTGATGTTATTATTCAGAACCCTTATTTCTTAGATTTTTTCGGAACAACACTTTTACTAAGGTTTGTGAGACTAGCACACACAATAACAATATCATCTAGAAGGTCAGCCTGTGACAGTGGAATTCTTGTCTGCAACATTTTGAAGTTCTTCCATCTCCCTATAACACGTTGTCTTGATGTGTCGACCTCCTGTGCAGAAAGTTGCCGTTTGCCTTTGGTGGAAGCTGGAATGCGCAGGGTGGCACCATGAGCTGCAAGTTCTTCGGCTATAAGAAATCCCCTATCCGCCAAAATTTATTTTATTTAACCTTTATTTAACCAGGCAGGCAATTTAAGAACAAATTTCTTATTTAAAAAGACAAAATCTCATCATTAAATTCCAAAAGATCATAAAACCCTGATTATTTTGTTATCCTCTTGTCAGAAACCCGCCCACCCCAACCCTTTGAGAGAAATTAAATAGCCCCAGCTGGAGTGATGCCAATCAAATATTTCAAGGTGTTATTGTGTTTATAGTTTGACCACGACTGGGACCTGGAGGTCATATGACTGGGTCTATTAATGAAAATCTCAGTGCAATCTATTATATAGCGGCATCTCTTAAATTTTCGCTTGAACATTTTAGGCATATTTCTTTGTGCAGCTTCCTTGCTTGGCCATTTAATAAATGGCTTGAGTATTATGGCCAGAGCTGGTATCCAGCTCCGACAAATTTTAGACAAGGTAGCTGTCGAGATCTTAAACCTATAGGCTAAATCAGTGTTAGTTAGGCCCAACCTTAATTTCATTAACACTATCAAAAGATGATCCTGTAGAGAGAGCTTCTTGCTGAATATTTTTACACTTCCTGCAATTTTGGTGCACAACCAGTCAAAGACTACAGATGTTATTCCAGTGATAAACAACAGTTGTACCATGCTGCACTTAATATTTGAGTATGAAAATGTAGACTTCTTCAGCTCCTCTTTAAGTCTCTCATTTTCATCTCGCAGC
The DNA here is from genome assembly GCF_033807715.1 of Cololabis saira. Classification (NCBI taxonomy): domain Eukaryota; kingdom Metazoa; phylum Chordata; class Actinopteri; order Beloniformes; family Belonidae; genus Cololabis; species Cololabis saira. The sequence goes on along the minus strand of NC_084590.1, from coordinate 254,997 downwards.
TGTTGATACTTTTCCTGCAGGTTGACGTGGTCACTCTTCAGCTCGGTGTACCTCAGGTTCAGGTCATTGTATTGTAAAGACAACAGTTGAGAATTGAAGACGAGATGAATGGATGAATGGATGGATGGATGGAGAGGTGTATAGAGAACATAAGATGGGCATTGGAATCAGTAGAGGACAGTTGTGAATAGGAGAGGAGAGAAGGACAGGGACAAGGAGATTTTATTTGTCACATACATAGACCTAAGATTAATTGCAACTGTGTTAGTCTACACTGTGCATAAATATGGGTTGTAAAGAAAAGAATGGATGTGGAGATCAGCATAGGGGGAGAATACTCAACATGGTTGAACCATTATACAATGCAATGAGACATGAAATTGTGGCTACACTTACTAGGACTGTGATACATGCTGGTGACTTCCTCTGGAGTTCCAGGAGCAGGAGCAGGAGCAGGTTGATTTGGTGGAGCAACCAGAAGTCTTTCACTCCATTTCTTTTTTCTTTGGTACCTTCACATAAAAAACTCAAATGAACAAAAATACTGATCTCAAGCTGTAATACAATACATTCCCATCTTAATTATCGGTTATGGTTTGCTTAATACCAAAATAAGTAAACCCTTAATATTCATGAGTTAATCATGTCATTAGATTTCGATTTGTACACCCGTACACACAACAGCTGGTGGGCATGTTGTTCTTTTATAACGTTACTGCAACTCCAAAAACGCAACTTAAGAAACAAATCTTCCCTCGCTCTAGTCAAACTCATACAACTTCTTCCGCTTCTTCCGCTGCAACAATGCGCTGTGATGACGTGACGTGTGACGTGTGATGACGTGTGATGACGTAGGCTGGAAAGGGTTATGTTTAGTTTGTCAGCTATTATGGAGATTTTTTCAGGCTTCCTGTGCTGAGCTGTTATGTTATTTGTGTTATTTTATGTAACTGTTTGCTGATGTTCTTTCAATAAAAAACGTAGATTTTAAAGTGATGAATTGAATCTGGAAATCCGCAATTTTAAGCCTTGCCATTGGCTGTCCGGAGGACCAGCTGCCCGGAAGTATCTTCCTCACTGTCACCATCTATTTTAATGACATCTTTGACATTTCCCAACACAGAAACACTAAAGTGTAACCCAGCAGTACGATAGATTAATGCTAAGGCTATCAATTTGAAATATTTCTTCTTAGATTCTGAGAAATACATTATTCTTTTGTCAGTTTTTGACTCGATAGCACCATCTACTGGATGAAAATGGAACACAGAGAAACTACACGACACGTTTAAGTGATGTGTCTGCTGCGCACGGAGGAAAGGAACTTCCGGTTGCGAACAGTCATGGAATGCGGACGCACGTGTGTGTGACCGCGTAAAAGAAATCTTCTAACAGTGACAGACAGACGTGCACACGCTCTTAGTGTAGTACGCAGCTTCTTGTTACGCGTGATGTAGTCTGCGTACGTAACAACGCACACACGCATGCACGTGTAACAAAATTCTCTGTTATTCACGCGTGCACACACGCTGCTGCGCGCGGCTCTTTTATTAAAGACGCTAATAGGACTTCATAGCGTGTGTGCGTGCGTGCGTGCGTGCGTGCGTGCGTGCGTGCGTGCGTGCGTGCGTGCGTGCGTGCGTGCGTGCGTGCGTGCGTGCGTGCGTGCATGCAATCAAATTGCAGGACAACCAATGACGAAGAAATGGTAACCAAAAAAATGATACCGAAGATAATTTCGTTTGGGTACAAAAACTATGAGGTGGTGAACAAAAAACGAATTGCAGTGCAAAACATGCGGGTCGAAGATCACAGACGGAGAGGCAACAACTTCCAACCTCGTCCGACATCTGAAGCTGCACAAAGAACGGTAAGTAGAGCTGGCGAGCTAATGCTCAGCTAACGTTACTTTATCTGCTAAGTAAAGTAACTTTGTAACTGTAGTTAATGATGCTGTACTGGTAACGTTACATTACAAACATGGTAATCTGTTGCGTCCACTCCCCGACTCCTACTTTGATGGTCACCCGAAATAAGTTGACAAAATTGGCTTTAACCAGCACTGCAAAGCTTCAGCTTCGAAGGTAACGTAACGTTCACGTTACTGCATGGATTTACCATGTATGCAATCCAGATGGAGTGTTTTCAGCTTCAGTCTGATAGTCAGTGCATCCGGTATTACTACACGGCTGGCTAAGCAGTGGTAGTCATTATTTTTGCTTTATAAAATCAACAGTCATAAATGTCTTAACATTGTACACAATTAAATTAATAGTAAGACAATGTTAAGATTGATATATTAATGATGTGAGTAATGAAGAGTAGTTTCACAAGTAACTCATGTGTGGCTATAAGCGATTTTCTGACATCTGTTTAATATGCTGGTATCTTACAGATTTGACGAATACCAGATGAACAAAAGCATTCCAAATGAACCACAACAGCCTTCAATCTCACAATTCCTGGATACTTCTGTTGGGCATTACAGCATGAGTCATCCACAACAGAAAGCTATCACCAATGCAATACTGTCTGACTTGATTATTGATTGCAACTTGCCCCTGTCTATCGTGGAAAACAAGAGCTTTCGGCACTTTCTGACAGTACTTGATCGTAAGTACAGCCCAGTGTGTCGCAGAACATTGACATAAAAAAACAGAGAACCTCGCTGCAGAGAGACGTTCAAAATTAAAAACTCAACTGAGCAACACTCACCATGTTTCAGTCACTGTGGACATTTGGTCTGACCGAAAGATGAGGGGGTTCCTTGGTATCACTGTGCATTGGATAGAGAAAGAGACGGAGACAATACAGCTAAAGTCCAATCTCTTGGCCTGTAACCGCTTCAAAGGCTCACACACAGCTGAAAGAATCTGTGACCAATTCCATGTAATATGCGATGAATACAACATTAAAGATAAACTGGACTACATTATTATTGACAACGCTGCTAACATGCGTAAAGCCTTCACTGTGTGCTTCCCCACCGAACAAGAAGATGATGATGATGACGGGGATGATCTAGATGACCCAGAGCTCTGGCATGACTTAACCCTGGAAGACCAGCTAACAGTAGATGCTGCCATGGCAAAGAAACAGCGCTTGCAGTGTTTTACGCACACTCTCCAGCTGGTGGTGGGAGATGGCTTGAAAAAAACAAAAGTGGCATCTCCTTCTCTTTCAAAGTTATCCAAACTCAGTTCACTGCTGCACACAAGCACGACGTTCAAAGATGTGTTTGATGCTCAATTTGGGGAACAGAAAGGCATTCCTGCTGCTGTGAACACAAGATGGAACTCAACACTAAGGCCAGTGAAGGCAGTTCTCCAGTGTGATCATCCAAAGCTCTGCGTTGTTCTGGAAAAGGCTGGGCAAAAGGAGTTGTCATTCACAGCACGGGAGTGGAATCTGTTGAAGGAGTTGGTGGACATCTTGAAGCCGTTTGGAGAAGCAACTGATATGACACAGGGGGAGAAGGTAGTCACAATCAGTGCTGTTGTTCCATCTATCTTGTCCCTCAATCACCACCTTGAGAAGATGAAGCCTCAAGTCCGTTTCCTGAGCGGCCTGGTCAGAAGTCTCCAGGCATCCCTGAACAAAAGATTTCTTGGAATCTTCATCAATGTGAAAATGGCCAGGACACAAGATGGGATCACTGCCCCCTTTTCAGACCCGTCCACCTCAAAGCAGCTGTCTTGGATCCAGCTTTTGCTCTGTTGTGGGTGGAGCCCCATGTGCTGGTCAGTCGTGATGTCGAGGCAGAGGTGGCACAATGAGTTAAAGGTAAATATTATTGAGTTTGATGTAACTTTTTTTCCCCTCACAGTCTGATCTAAATGATTGCAACAATAAAAATGTTTTCAGTCTAACACACTTCATCACCCACACCCACAATAAGGGCTTGTTTGTTTCTGCTATTTTTCACTGCAAAGCATCCTTTTCAGCAGTCATAAAACTACTAAAACACGGTAATGAGAATTTTCAAATAAAATGTAATTATTCTTGGAAAGTAGCAGCTGACTATATTTTAGCAGCTTGGACAATATCTTCATTGAACCTCTGAGACTGCTGGTCCACTCTGAAAAGTTCTGCAACTTTATTTCTTTTTCAGGACAATGTGGATCTGGCACTTCGCCTAAAAACACAGAGGGAGGAAGAAAACAACTAAATGTAATTGTACAGTAAATGTTCAACAGTCTGTATACAAACAGTGGGTAATTAAGAAAAGGTCACCTCATGCCAGCGCAGGGTAAAGACGGGCAGTACCAGATGACAGTGCGGGCAGGCAGGTGCTAATCTTGTCTGGGTCTCCTTCATTAATTGAGGGTTTTTGGTTGAACGTATTTGTCAGGGCGGTTGCGTTCCGTAGCTGAGGGGCGTCCTCTTGTCCAGAGGAATCACTGTCGTCCTCACTCTCTTCCTGCTCTGGCTCAACTTTTTCAGAGTCCCACTTGGCTGCAAGAAAACATCCCATCTGGTTTGACAAGAGGCAATGAGCATTAGTATTAATCTTAATAGGCATGGTTAAAGCAGCATTTAATTTTGGGCTTTAAGAAGTTTGGTCACTACTGGAAAAAAAAGAACATCAATTTCTTGCAGATAAAAATTTAACCCATAAATGAAATGGCTCATTGCTAACTTCCCTATGCTTTGGGGGTTTACTGTTATGGTCTTGCTGGATCTGTGTCCTATAGCCATACACGTATAAAAGGAAGAATGCCAGTTACATCCCTTAGTTGCTGCCTCCTGTGTCCACTTCTCAAAGAATGCTGCTCAAAAAATGACCTTAGTTAAATGACTTAATCTGCCTAGCATAACAGTGTCAGTAAAACTTCTAAGTTATAAATCTGATCAGTTAGGAAACACATCAAATGTAAATCACTAATTTTTAACAGCTTGTATCAGACCACATAATTACTCACTTACAATTCATGATAAATTATTGTAGCCTATCATGTATTCTAATTTAATTACATGAAAATAACTGAGAAGGACTACACTTTCTCAATGAAATGTGGACCCTGAAAGACGAAAATGTTTTTCAATCTGAACTTCACATTTCTGTTTCTCTCATGCTCTACAAGTTCAGCTTGTTAAAATGCAGCAATATAACTTGAAAATACCGTATGTTTGTCTATATCCTCGGCTGAAAAGGATGCTTTGTAGCCTGTACAAGACACAGTTATTTTTGCTGCTGGGAAAAACAAAGAAAGAGGTAATTAGCCAAAGAAAACACATTGTGCAGAGTTACTGAGCTTTGATGTAAATGTTGTATTTTCATACTTGAATGAAGTACACTGCTGGTAACTGGAGGAGGACTGGAGCTGTTGTCAGCAGCGAAACAGATCAGGCGATGCTCTGCCAGGTCTGTCAGTTTGACGTAGCGGCTGCAGCCCCGGCAGAGCTCGGTGCGGCTGCCGCAGACCACCCTATGCTCATCCAGGTCCTTCACCGGGACTTCTAGCTCACAGAACTCACACACCTGAAGACGTTCCTGACACTCATTCGACTGGGGGGGTGGAAGAGAGTAAGAGTCATTTAAGTGCCACAACTGGAACATGCAGACAATTGTTAGTTGTCCTAAAAACTCTATAGGCCATAACCTGAAAATGTATTAATTATTTAACCTGAAAATGTCACTCTGATCCGACAATATTTTCTTTTTTCATATGTAAAATGTTTTTGCTTCAGTTTTTAATTATTTATGGATTTTTTACCTTTTCAAAAATCTAATTAAAATATGAATATGATTGGAAATGTTCTCTGTACAACACTGCTGCATCTTGGGATTCACCTCATGATCCTGTAGGCAACATTGTTCCATCTTCCCATTACACTTGGAGCATCACACCTTCAAGTGAGTAAAGTTGTGTAAAAGCAGATCAGATGAAGGTTAATGTTAATCAAGCAAGCAAAACCATATTCTGTGATGTAATGGAAGTGTGAAGAAGTGTGGTGTGTTCACCAGGGTGTTCAGTGTTCCTTCAGCTGATCTTTGGGAACTGCTTCATAACATTCAGGGCACGAACACAAGAAATGCGTGCAGTGTGTTGCAGGGCGAAATTGGCTTCTGCAACCTCCTTGTTGCTATAAAAAAAAAAAAGAGATGCACAGGTGAAGGCTAACTTTTCTTATCAGTGATCAGAAATTAAGGCATTTCACAGCTGAAGTCAATTGCAGATGGCCACACCTGCATCTTCACCAGACCAAAGTCCAAACGTGTATGCAGGTATATTAAGGGCCAGTCTCAATACACCCCCTAGCCATACTTTTCAGCCCTACCCCTAAATTTTGCGCGTTCCTGTGAGGGTAGTGGTTTAGGGATTTCAGATGCTGACTTTGCGACCGAGGGCCAGAAAGATTTCCCAGAATGCTTTACGTCATCATTTGCAGACTGAATCAAACAAAAAAACATGGCGGACATTTCAAATTTTTGGTGAATAAAATCAATATTTTGAGATAGTTTCTGCATAAAAATGCGTTTTGATTACATTTCTAGCAAGAAATATGTATTTTACTTTCATAATATTCACTCAGTGGATGTACATAATCACTCGCTTGCCCGTTGTTGTGAAGTCTTTTCAGATCTCGCCAGAATAAAGGCTGATTTATGGTTCCGCGTTACACCAACGCAGAGCCTATGGCGTAGGTTACACTGCGACGCGCGCCGTACGGAATTCAATTCAATTTTATGTGTATAGCGTCTAATACAACAGATGTTGTCTCTAGACGCTTTCCAGAGATCCAGAACATGAACATAAACCCCCGAGAAATTATTACATAAACAATGGCAGGTAAAGTAAGTATTCACAAGGTTTCCCCACACTGTTGCTGGTATTTTGGTCCATTCCTCCATGCAGATCTCCTCTAAAGCAGTGATGTTTTGGGGCTGTCGCTGGGCAATATGGACTTTCAACTCCCTCCAAAGATTTTCTATGGGGTTGAGATCTGGAGACTGGCTAGGCCACTCCAGGACCTTGAAATGTTTCTTACGAAGCCACTCCGTTGTTTCCTGGACGATGTGTTTGGATCATTGTCCTGCTGAAAGACCCAGCCATGTTTCATCTTCAATGACCTGCTGATGGAAGGAGGTTTTCACTCAAAATCTCACCATTCATGGCCTCATTCATTCTTTCCCTACACGGATCAGTCGTCCTGGTCCCTTTGCAGAAAAACATCCCCAAAGCATGATGTTTCCACCCCCGTGCTCCACAGTAGGTACGGTGTTCTTTGGATGCAACTCAGCTTTCTTCTCCTCCAAACACAACAAGTTGTGTTTCTACCGAAAATTTCTCTTTTGGTTTCATCTGACCAGATAACATTCTCCCAACCCTCTTCTGCATCATCCAAATGCTCTCTAGCAAACTTCAGACCTGGACATTCAGCAGGGGGAACGTCTGGCCCTGCAGGATCTGAGTCCCTGATCGTAGTGTGTTACTGATGGTTACTTTGTTACTCTGGTCCCAGCTCTCTGCAGGTCATTCACTAGGTCCCCGTGTGGTTCTGGGATCTTTACTCACCGTTCTGGTGATCATTTTTACCCCACGGGGTGAGATCTTGGAGCCCCAGATGGAGGGAGATTATCAGTGTCTTGTATGTCTTCATTTTCTAATAATTTATCCCACAGTTGATTTCTTCACACCAAGCTGTTACCTATAGCAGATTCAGTCTTCCCAGCCTGGTGCATGTCTACAGTTTAGTTTCTCACATCCTTTGACAGCTCTTTGGTCTTGGCCTTATTGGAGTTTGGAGTGTGACTGTTTTCAGGTTTTGGACAGGTGTCTTTTATACTGATAACCAGTTAAAACAGGTGTCTTTTATACTGATAACCAGTTAAAACAGGTGTCTTTTATACTGATAACCAGTTAAAACAGGTGCCATTAATACAGGTAACGAGTTAAATACGAACTCTGCTAATATCAGCCTTCTATTGAAACCAGATAAGAATCCTTCAAGCTACCATCTAATATCCCTTATAAATGTAGATCTCAAAATAATCTGTAAAGCTCTTTCCAAAGGTTTGAAAATAATTACCCCTTCCCCTTTTCCTCCACCCGGATCAAACAGGCTTTATTAAGGGTAGACAGTCTTCTACTAATACTCGTAGACTACTTAATATTATAGATCATTCGAATATCAATAATCTGGAAACTAAAATTATATCTCTAGATGCAGAAAAAGCATTTGACCGGGTATTAGATAAGATAATCCTTAGAAAGATTAGTGGCGAACCTGAAGCGCTGGGTTTGTTGCTGAACCCTCCTGAGGTGTAGTGGGCCAAAATCAGCGAAACACCTATGAGGGAGGGAAGCCCACCTGATGATCCTAGAGTGCCATAGCTCGCTTCGCCTGAACACCCTACAGTGGTGATTCGAGTACCAACATCCAACTCAGGTAAGCTATGCGGTCAAGAGCAAGCTTGGCTCAGGGAGGAGGGCACCCCTGCCATGCAGAGTGCACGTGTCCCGTGTATCATATCCCATGTTCTATGAATCTGAATCATAGTGTGGGGAGACTGATGCGCCTGCAGCCACCACATGAGCCTTGGCAGAGAGGGGCCTTGATCCAATGGCATGGAGTCCATGATGACTGGAGACCGCCCTCTGCTGCAACCTTCATCTGCCTTCAGGTCCGTTGTGACTTACAGTGTCATCCTCCGCCACTTCCGCTGTTGAGGTCTTTGGATCGCACGTGCTCTGGAACCTCCCCCTCAACCTTACTGCCATGGTTGAAACTACCAGGAGCATTAATCTCCAGACGGTATCCCCCTTAGGTTCATTGGAACACACAAGGTTGAGGTGAGCGATATGGCAAAAATATCATCACAATTTAAAAAAAATGAATTCACGATTTTGATTTCATCACGATCTTAAATTGAAAAAATAAAAACATAAATCTTTCCTTCAAACTTATTAAAGTGAAAGATTGAATTGCACTCTGACAGCTGATTTAACTTTAAACCTTCTGCTGAATTTTTACCAGTACATCTTTTTTTTTTTGGAAAAGTTTTTACGGTTGGGCAGCTCGTACTGCGGGTCAGCGACTTTAAGCAGGCGTTTGGAACACCTCATTTTTGCACCGTCTTTAGCAGTACCACATCTTTTGTGAGATGAAAGGTAACAGCTTCTCCTCTTTCCATTACTGTTTTTGAGTTGTCAATGCCTGTGTTATTGTCGTTTGTTTTGGTCTCATGCTAGCTGCTGCTTGCGGCGCCTCCATGCCCCTCGCTGTTTGGCTCTCGGCATACTGCTCCCTCTTCAGGGGATTTTGTCTAACAGATTTGTCGCGTTACCACCCAATAATAAAAAACACTACAGATACAATAGGGTCCTTGCACCCTTGTGCTCGGGCCTTAATACTACTACTACTACTACTACTACTGTCATTTCGCAGACGCTTTTATCCAAAGCGACTTACATCTGAGAGAACAACACAAGCACAAAATCACATAGGAGGTCCAGCTGGATCAGTGCTGGTCAGACTGCTGGGAGTCCAGTTGGACAAAGGAGCTATAATAAACACTACAGATACAATTGGGTCATTGCACCCTTGTGCTCGGGCCCTATTAAACAGCATGATTTCAGAAGGTTCCTCGCACCCTCTCGTGCTTGGGCCTTAATAAACAATACATATACAATAGGGTCCTCGCACCTTCAGTGCTCAGGCCCTAATAATAAACACTACAAATAAAATAGGGTCCTCGCATCCTTGTGCTTAGGCCCTAATAATGACAGTAAGTTCATATGCAGTTTACTGAGGAGGCCTGAATCTTACATCCAGTCATTCAGTCAGCTATGTGGAGAGCAGGAAGCATCATCATGGACGTTCACCAGCATCAGATGAAATTACTTCAAATGCACCTGTGAAGACTGAATAAAAAAAGACCAGTCATCACTGGTTACATATGTAAGGGTGTGGACTGAACTTTGTTGATCTTTGTTATGAAAGTCTGATAAGATTTTCTATTAATCCAATTCAAATATGACCAAAGTGTTTGTTATGAAACAATATTTTCGCTGATAATTTTTATAAATTACACAATGATACGCCAGTAAGCTCCACGTGACAACACCAGCACACAGCACCTTGACCTCCAGAGGTTGCCATCTACCTGCAGAAACTGTCAAACAAACCTGATGGCATGTCAAGCTGGTTGTGATGTTCCTGCTGATTTAAACTTGCATGTCAGCATGAAATGGCAAAAACTAAAGCATTAAAATAAAAAAAATGATGCTCTCCATGGTTTTTCTTGTATTGGTTTATTTATCACGTCACAAAAATGTAGCAACCAAGTTTAACAATTTCAATATTTCCCTATCTCTGGGTCCAAATTCCAGCTTGAACCATTAACAGGACGTCCATCTCTGCAACACTTTAGACTTTTGTTTCCTGGTGGGATGAGTCATTTCCTTACAGTTTTGTTATTTCTTGTTAGTTTTTCTAATACATCTCATTAAATAACTACAGTGTTTATTGTGATTGACACTAAACAGGAGGAATTTGGCATAAAGTGATGATGTAGATTGCTGTTACTGAAGTCTGAGGTATAAATGTGGTACATGTACTTAATTTTATGAGTAAATTTGTCGGTTCAGTACGAGTACACTTTGAGAATATTTCATCTCCTCTACCCTAGACCCTAACAATGAGATTCATTTTAGGGCAAATTTGTAGCAAAAACTAATAAATTATAGGGAGGGGTCACAAACTTTATTCCCACTGTAGGTTAATATATTATATCAAGCAAAATTCAGAACCAGTCCATAAATCTGAATCAAGGACCCTTGGGAAAGAATTGAATGGGGAATTCATCACTTTACAAATTACCCTTTGTTTCTTTGCTTTGGTCTTCTGCGTTCAGCTGCACTTTCTAACATTTACATTTGGAATGAGACTTGCTCCACTGCTCTTTCAGAGTTTGTATTTAGTACAATGCAGTCAGCTTAGTGTACTAAGTAGAAATTGGTGGATGGGGTACTGTTGACTTGGTGATGATCGGATACAGCCAGGCACCAACCATCTCACTTCTGCATTGACGCTCATGCAGAACTACATTTCATTGTAGTGCTTGAACTGGCTGATAGAGGCTGGCAGCAAAAGCGAGTCAACCTCCCATGTTAAAATGTCCGACTTTAGAGCAGAAATAAACATATTTACAGCCTGGTTCACTGCAAAAACTCAATGGGGGGTGGGTGGCATCTGCTGCTAGTCTGAAATGAGAGAAACACAAGGAAATGCACAATGGGCACACAAGCCTTTGAAATCTGTAAGAGAGAAAACAAACAAATGCACCGACGCGAGAACAGGCAGAGACACAAACAGAAACCATTTCAGGTCTCTGAAACTGAATCAGGTGAGTGAACAGGTGTGTATGTCTGTGTAACTGTGTGTGTGCAAAGAGAAAACAAAGTTTTACCTGAACTGCAACTACAGTGCAGGAGGGAGGGCACAACCACGCTAACCTAGAGACCAGAAGCCGACGAGGAAGAAACCCGAACCCGGGCCACCAGCAGCCACATGGAGGGCCAAAAGAGGGCAGCAGGAACCCCTATTTAAAATAAATAAAGAATTTGAGGGAGAAAAAACCTTTTTATTGCATTGACTCTCTCTGCCAGGGAAATAGGAAGGGACCTATAAAACTGAACGTTATGTAGCAACATTACCAGCTTCCCAAAGTGACTGAAAATCTTTTGTCAATTCTATTCCTAGGTAAGTGAATTCATTGTGTGTAATTTTAAAAGGAATGTTTTGCAATATTGAGGGCTCACAGAGTTTAATTGGCATTAGTTCACTCTTAGACTAATTAATCCTATATCTGAAAACGTACCGAAGTGAGAGATGGTGTCTAAGGGTGCTTTTCACACCTGTCCTGTTTGGAGCAGTTGTTCCGAAACAGGGAGCGTTTCCCCCTAAAAATTGGTTCGTTTGGTATATCTGAACACAGCAATCGCGCTCAGATTCGGCACAAAACAAGCAAGCTGAGATTGCCTAGGAGAGGTGGTCTCGACTCGCTTCCATTCGAGACCTGGAGCAGTGTGTTTGGAGTGAAAACATAATCGACACAGCAACCAAAACAACTCCATTCATTGTTTATGTGCTACCGTGGCGCAAGGAGAAGAGTTGGCGCAGAGCCTCCACCATCTTCTCTCCTATTGGACACAACTTCTTCTCTTCGCCCTTCTCTCTCTTCTCCCTTCTCTCCTATGACGTGCCGAGATGTCGTCACAGCGTGGCACGGTGAAATTAAAAAATGTTCAATTCGAGCAGGCAGGCGCGGCGCAAACGCCATGGCAGGTGCCCTCTTGCAACCGAGCTCGGCGGCAGAGTGGTCCGCTCTTGAGCCACGGTAGCACATACACAATGAATGGGAAAGCTGGCAGTGGACTGCGCTTTGCGCCCTGTGAAAGGGTTGTTCTTCCCGGGGTACGGAAGAGGAAACTCCTTCCGCGTTCAGTTCTGACCAATGAGAGAACAGTTGGTTGGGGCATGGCATTTGTTAACAGCTTTGAACCGCTACAGACGGTTGCCCTGTATCGATTTAGCCCCTGAATCGGAACAAAACAAACAGGCCAAAGGTCTGAAAGCACCCTAAGATGGCTGGAATAGTACATTGAGGATTGGTTATAAGTAAAATTTTGCTATACGCATTATCATCCGCATATAGCGAAGTTTTACGTATTGTTTCTTTAGTACTGTATCCGTGTATAAGAGGGTTGGATTGAATTATTTGGCCAAGCGGCTCTAGGGCTAAGGCAAAAAGCAGCGGGGATAAAGCCTTCTCAGCATCAAGAGAGAGGACAGCTAAGTCAGATGTCCTCTCTCTCTGGGAGTAAATTACATTGAAAAGGCGTCGTAAATTAAAGAAGCAATGTCTGTTTGGTATGAACCCAGTCTGATCGGGGTGTATAAGTTTACCAATTAGTGAGTTCAGTCTTCTGGCCAAAGTTTTAGCTAGTATTGTCAGGATTTGACATTTTCCTGTTTTATTTTGAAAGCTCATGTCTTTGTGTTTAAGTTCTGTCTTGACATTCCTGTTTCCCGTCTACCTTGATCGTCTGCACCGGTGTCTCGTTAACCTTTGTGTATATCTAGTCTTCTCTTTCCCCTGCTTCTTGTTGGTCCATCCTGTTCCTCCTCCATGTTTTCCATGTCATGTTTTTTTTAGATTTTGGATTCTTGTTTCAAGTCCTGGTTTCGTATCCTGCTTAGCATCGTTTTTGGTTAAGTTTTTGTGAATAAGTCACACAGTTTTTGGGAACTCCTGCCGCCTGCTGTCCTGCATCTGGGTCCTCACTAAAACCTTCCTGACAGAACGGACCAGCCAGGATGGACCCTCCAGGAGAGCGGATATCCCTTTGGGAATTTTTCCGCCAGGAGGCAGAGAAGACCATGCCGCGGTTCAGGGAGGAGGAGTCCCCCTTCTGGGGAACGCGCCTGGCTTTCGGTGGGCCCAAGAGCATTCAGGCGGTGTTCCCGGACCCACCTTGCCCTGTTGCAGTTCCTGTTCCTGTTTCGGCGGTGGGCCCGGACGCATCAGTTCTTGCTCCAGTGATGGTCCCGAATGCCCCTCAGCCAGCGCCGATGACCCGGTGTCCCCCCGAGCCTGTGCCGAGGACCCGGTGTCCCCCGAGCCTGTGCCGAGGATCCGGTGTCCCCCCGAGCCTGTGCCGAGGACCCCGTGTCCCCCCGAGCCTGTGCCAAGGACCCGGTGTCCCCCCGAGCCTGTGCCGAGGACCCGGTGTCCCCCGAGCCTGCAATGGGAATGTCAGGATTTTCCATTTTCCTGTTTTATTTTGAAAGCCCATGGGTTTGTGTTAGAGTTATGTCTTGACCTTCCTGTTTCCCGTCTGCCCTGATCGTCTGCACCTGTGTCTCTTTAACCTTTGTGTATATCTAGTCTTGTCTTCCCCTGCTCCTTGCTGGTCCGTCCTGTTTGCCCGACCATGTTTTCCATGTCATGTTTTTGTAGATTTTGGATTCTTGTTTCAAGTCCTGGTTTTGTATCCTGCTTAGCAGCGTTTTTGGTTTAGTTTTTGGGAACTCCTGCCTCCTGCTCTCCTGCATCTGGGTTCTCACTAAAACCTTCCTGACAAGTATCTTTGGATCATACGTCAACAGTGATATCGGTTTATAGCTACCCACTTCTTCAGGGTCCTTACTCTTTTTCGGTATTACTATTATAGTGACTTCGCTCATAGTGGGAGGCAGTGTGTTATCTAAAATTGCCTGGGTGTACATTTTTAACAAATAAGGTGACAAGAGATCACTGAACTCTTTATAAAATCAAATTTTCAGTGAATTGATTGCATCCTGTGTATCTAGAATTAACATATCTGCGTTGAGGACATCTTTCTCATTCTGGATGGAAGATTACAACTGTCTAAAAATGTCTGTATAATAGAGTCATCTTTTACCGCTCTAGATGAATATAGTGATTCATAAAATTGTTTAAATCTGTGATGTCTTTTTGAGATGTTAAAATATGCTCATCTTCTGATTTCACTTTGCTAACTGTACAGTCACTTTCCATTTTCCTTAATTGTCTTGCCAATAACTTGTGGTGTTTCTCACCAAACTCCAAATATTTTCATTGCATAAAAATGAATTTGCTGGTAATAAGATCTGAGAGCAATTTGTATCTTAGGGAGATAATTTTTTTATGCATTTCTGTAGAAGGGTGTGCAGCATTATCTTTATCCAAACGATTAATTTGTTGCTCTATCAGTTTTTCTCAATCCTGGTCCTCGTGGGCCCCTGTCCTGTATGACTTAGATGCTACCCTGCTTCAGCACACCGTGATACAAGTACCTGTGTCATCAACAGAATTGTGCAGACCTTGATAACAAGCTAATGAGGACCATTAATTAGAATCAGGTGTGTTGGTGCAGGGAAACATCTAAAACATGCAGGACAGGGGCCCACGAGGACCACGACTGAGAGTTTCGGGAAGGTCATTCACTTCAAGGAAAAATGAAATCTAAAAGTCACTCTCAGTTTTGCGGGGTATAAAAGTCTCTATCGACCTCCTGGCTTGTCCCGAAGTAACTCCCTGGCTCTGTTAAATGCTGCTCTGCGTTTTGCGACCTCGGGGGTGAAATCAGGGAAAATGCGGATCCTCTGCCCCTGGTAGAAGACCTCCTTCAGGGTTGTGGCTCTCCGGAGCACCGTTGTCACGTCGCGGAAATAGTGGAGTCACACTACCAGTGCACGAGGAGGTTCTGTATCACCTGGCCGCCTTCGTAGAGCTATATGAGCGTGGTCCACAAGCGGTGCATCATCCAAAGACAGTACGTCTTTCAGGAGCCGCGAAACAAATGTATTTATCTCCGCGCCTTTCTCGGCCCCCTCTTTTAACATTGCAATCCGCACATTTTGTCGTCTGGACCGCCCTTCAAGATCCATCCACTTCTGTGCGAAGACGTTTAACCTCTGATGGTAGCGTATGGCATCTGGTGAGTGTGTGGCTGTGCACTCTAGCTCCGTAATGGTTCCGCTATGTTGGTCACTCGATATTTGCAAGGCTTGGATGGTACTCTGAGTCTCGATTTTAAAAGCAGACAGTTCTCCCCTAATCGCGATGGTTACTTCATCAATGCAAGTGTCTTCTGGCAAATTTCGGCCTTGGTGGCTTGTATGTTCGTACGCAGCACGTTGATAGCTTCCAAGATAGTAGCATCATCCGACAGGTTGCTAGCTTCAGGAGAGTGGGCCCTGTCTCTTTCAGTTACTTGTCCTTGGAGGAGTGCATTCTCAAACTTGCCTTCAATCCTGTCCTGGCACGTTAAATAAAGTTTAGACTATCCCTTGTCATAAATTCCTAGTTGTCCCGTGTTAAAATAGTGCTAAATACATTTAAAGTGTGCAGGAGCTGAGGGGAAACACGACCTACAGCTTCATTGCTCACTAGCGCCCCCCGGGGTCTCTCTTTTAGGTAGAGCTGAGAGGCTTTGCTGTTGTAGTAGCAACATTGTTATTTCGTTTTGCTTCATCATTACGCCAAGAACATCATTTCTGGGTTCCAGATCCATTGCGTTAAATCCTGGTTGTTCATGTGAATCCTGCGTGTTGAATGAGGGGTTCACAGGGAGTTGCACTTGGTCTTGTTCAAGTGAAGTTATATTTATGTTCGTATTTGTATTTGTTTCGATTTGTTTTGGAATAAATTCATCTACATCAACATTAAGTAACTGCTTATATTGTGTCTTTTCAAAATATGATGTCATCCCATTAGAAACCTTTGCTGCCCCTTTTCCACTTGTTGTTCTTCGTATCTTGAGAATCTCAAGCTTTGCCATTTTTTTCTACAATTTCAGTGTTCAGTTTGAGTTCTTCTCTCTTTTTGCACAGGAGTTGCTCCACTTCTTCCAAAGCGTGCTTTTCCTTTAATAATATTTGCCTCATGCTTAAGGCTGCCAGCTCAGCTTCTGCCTTTAAACGTATGGAAGAAGTTGAAGAGCTCTCTGACTGAAGTGTTTTGTGGCTTCCAACATTTAAAACACTGTCACTTGGTTTAATGTCATCCTCAATTTGATTTTCTTCATTCATTTCCACAGATTGTAATGGAGTTTCTGATGAATCCGGGTGCTCCTGAGAGGTTTTTTGTTCACTTTCAAAAATCAATTTTTGAGTGCCTTTTTTAAATGTATTGCTGTAATTCATGATACTTGAAAACCATTCCTTTTGTTTAATGAGTTCATCTTCAGGAAGTAAAGGCAACAGTCCATTGTGTGTAGTTGTAGCATTTTCACACAGTGTGTTTAATTTTTTCAATTCAATTTTATTTGTATAGCGTCTAATACAACAAAAGTTGTCTCTAGTGGTGTTTCAAGAGACCCAGAACATGACCTCCAGAACATGACTTTCTATCTCATAATTTCGATTCGGGGGGCTCAAAAATATTTCCAATTCCCCAAGGGGGGCCTGACTGAAAAAGTTTGAAAACCACTGGCCTAGTGGATCATGTCGGTGCACAACTGCAGCATCGGCCTATAGCAGCATATCTACCACAAAGCTAAGTTTGAGACTAACTATTATAGTCTTGTTCTAATTGTTTTTAACCCTTTATAGGGCACTCATTGAAATACTTGGAAATGTACAATTTCAACCCTAGAGTGTTATTGGGGGCTACTACCAGAGCATTTTTCATTTTTTTTTTATTCTTGATGCAAATCAAGGTCAAAGAAGTTACCATATATGGTTCCTTGCCCATCGCGAGTAACATTGTATCTAACACTGATGTTACCATACAGTATATGGTTACTTGCCCATTGTGGGTGAAATTGTACCCATACATTGGATATGTACAAAAATACAAAAAACACATAAAAAATAACATTTATGATACTCTCTTCATAGAGATATTAGAACTTTTATCTATAAATGGTACAACTTGACTTATAGGGCTTCTCTTTTTCTCCATCCATATATTTCGTCCAATCAGTCCAATCACCTCCTGACCCTCTCTCTCCACCAGCAGCATGCAAGTTGACCATGCCATTGACCATCCCACAGAACAAGAAGTGAAGAATAGCATTAGAATTAATGGTGGTACTGATATTATGCTATACAAATCTGTGGCAACATCCAATGCAACATCCAATATTGTCTTACCTTATAATGCGCTATTTGTAAAACGAAAACAGCCAAAGTATGACTTACTAGTTTCAACGGGCATATGTCTACAAAAGGACACTGTGACTTGAACTAGTTTGACCATAAGGGGGTGTATTTGTAAAAAGAATACACAAAGTATGGCTTACTAGAGTATCCGTCTATAAAAGGTTCCTCAGTCACTTGCACTAGTTTTACCACACAGGGGCGTATGATCATATATGGGATCACCATTATTCATGCTAACTATTTCATTAATTTCACTAATTCTGCACAAACAACACTTATCTCATCAGTTAGCACCATCATTCAAACACATACTGTGTGAGTGTCATCAATTTACCATGGTTAGTTTCAGCTTTCTGAACGTTTGTGTGAAAGAAGGTAGGAGCAAAAATGTGAATTTTCCCCTTCTTGAAAATCAATGAAGTTCCCGCTTCTCCAGGGCACTGCTGATTGGTCAGATGCCATGATGACACTGTCTGTGACAAAGCATGATCCGTGCTGATTGGCAGGATTAACTCATATGACTTCAAGACCTCACTGAGAAGTGTGGGGAAAGTAGTTTTTCATGTCCACGGAAATTACCGTATATGGTTACTCGCCCTATAAAGGGTTAAGTTTAGTTTTAAAGATGGAGGTGGTGTCAGCCTCCTTAACCCAGATTGGAAGTTGGTTCCATAGTAATGGTGCCTGATAGCAGAACGCCCGCCCTCCAAATCTACATTTGGAACTACGAGTAAACCTGCACTCCGAGAACAGAGAGCTCTACCAGGAACATAAAGCACTATCAGGTCTTGCAAATAATGCAGAGCTGAGCCGTTTTGAGCTTTATACGCAAGTAATACAATTTTAAATTGGATTCTGAATTTTACGGGTAGCCAATGGAGCGACGCTAACCCTGGAGAGACGTGGTCTCTCCTGCTGATTCCTGTCAGTACTCGTGCTGCTGCATTTTGGATCAGCTGGAACCTATTCAGCAAATTACTTGGAAATCCTGTAAATAACACTTTACAGTAATCTAGTCTAGAAGATACAAACGCATGAACTAGTTTTTCTGCATCACTCTGCAAGAGGATTTTCCTAATCTTTGCAATATTACGGAGATGGAAAAATGCTATTTTACAAACCTGATTAACATATAAATGACAAATCCTGATCGAAAACAACACCAAAGTTTCTCACAGTTGCACTGGAAGCCATTGCAACACCATCTAGTCCCTTCCTAAGATGCTCTGGACCAAGAATGATAACCTCTGTTTTATCTGAATTTAGAAGGAAATAAATTGCTGGACATCCAGTCCTTGATGTATCTAAGACAGTGGTTTTCAAACTTTTTCAGTTAGGCCCCCTTTGGGAAATTGGAAATATTTTCAAGCCCCCCCCCCTATTGTATTTTATGAACATATATTAATTTACATGAACTCCTATTTGTACTGCAGGTTGCAAATAATCACATCACTATTCAATTCCTATTCCACACTCTATCAATGACACTGTACTGTACAAACATTACTCTACTAATAGTAAGACACAAAACCCAACTATAATTTTATATTGTATTATTAATTGAACATGAACAAACGTGCTTGTATTTGCAAATGATTCGGTTACACTGTGAAATAATTAGAATAGTAAAATAATAATAATATAACTTTATTTGTATAGCACTTTCTCAATTCAAATACCAACCAACAATTATGATACTAACAATAACAACTAATAATTGAAACGAGGCCTTCTGCCCTGAGTATTCATTTTTTATTTTATGAACATATATTAATTTTCATGAACTCCTATTTGTACTGCAGGTTGCAAATAATCACATCACTATTCAATTCCTATTCCACACTCTATCAATGACTTGTGTGTGCTTGCTTTTGTTGGGTCCAAATCAACATTACATAAATTCATAATGAGGAAAGACACAAAGACTACCTTGGAATGGGTTTTTAGCGCACTCCTGCAGGAGGGGGGAGAGCAACAGGAGTGCAGAGCAACGTAGCCCTCATTGAGAACTCCTGAGCCTTCCCCAAGATCCTCCCTCTAGAAGATGCTTTTATTAAGAAACTTTGACAGGAATTGATCATATAAGGACAATGCATAGTAAACAGTAGACAGTAGACATTGGGTAGTGGACAATGGGTGGAAGTGATAACATTTGATTGAGTACTGACATTACAGTGGTCAACTGTCACAGGACAGTAGTCAGCTGTCACTAGGTCAGTTCAAAACCTAGTAGATCAGGAAGTGGCTGATGTGGCTTCTGTTAGCCACGCATGTGACAGTTTCACAATGACAAAACAAGTTCAAAGGTTGATTTACCTCACATTTCCCTCCTCTTGTCAATTTGAAACTTCAACTAAAATCCGTCCATTAGGCGTAGAATAATAGCCTCATAAACATTTAAGGTCAAACATTTAAGAAATAGCTAGGGCTTATCGCGTAATTATATGTCAAGGGAGAGGCGAAAACCCGATTATATGGGGCAAAATTCCTCTCCGACCCTCCTAGTGAGCAATCACTCTGGCCAAGACACATAAAAGCTTAAAACATTTCACAGTAAACAAAATGAAACAATCTATACTCCAGTGTTATCATAAACAGGTTGTCCTCATTTAGAGTTTGATGGAGTTGTTGGCAATACTGGACTAACTTCCTTAGTCCAGTGGATGGTTGGATGGTTCTTTGGATCATTGCACTTAGACACAGAATGATACACACAGAA
This sequence comes from Cololabis saira, assembly GCF_033807715.1. Taxonomy (NCBI): domain Eukaryota; kingdom Metazoa; phylum Chordata; class Actinopteri; order Beloniformes; family Belonidae; genus Cololabis; species Cololabis saira. The sequence continues at coordinate 234,659 of NC_084590.1, read as the reverse complement.
CAGTACAATGACAGTAATAATCGAAATCATAATCTAGCCATTATGTCAGTCCAGGGGCCGGAAGTCAGCCAGGACCCAAAAGTGGTCTCATGCTGAGCGTCTGTCTTCTGACACAACTTTGGCTAACTGACATAATTCGGCTATAGCTTTGGTAACATTCAGCTTCAGTTTATGAACGTACATCAGTGTAATCATAGTACAACACAGCAATGCAAGTAAAGAGTTTAAGGAACAATTCCTAACATGTCAGCATGAGTCATTAGTGGAAAAGTTTCTTTCATCTCTCGGACTCCTCTCAAGTCTGTTGTCGCATGTCCGCTTGGGCTAGTCATCTTCAGGCTAGCTTTCACTGCAACTGGTAGACGCATGTAGATCGTTCAGCCATCTTTACTGCTGTCGGTGTCCTGATGTAGACCACAAAGGGGCCATCCTGACGGGGTGATGACCATGTTTTTCGTCTCACCAATCAGGATCTGGATCTGGTTTCAGCAGTTCCTGCTTAGGAGAAAGAGAGAGAGAGAGAGCAGAAATCAGCAGCCCACAAGAAGACGATTCTCATGTACAGTTCGACTAATGGCCGTCATTCAGGCCATGGCTTTCCTGAGCCTTAATTTAACAGGCCATTAGTTCACTCCAAGAACGAAATCCATATGAACAACTTCAAATGGATAGGTCCTTTCACGACACTGACCTCTCTTAGGCCTCATATTGCCTTGCATATTGTATCTGCAACATGTCGGAAAGACCCTACAAAAATTTTTTAGAGGTTATTTAGTATTTAATTCTTTGTGTACTATACTATTCATCCCTCCTGTTTGAGCTATGGGACTTCCCATGGCTCAATTTATCCACCAGGGGGAACAGGTTTTCGTGTCACCTAGAATTTGAGTTGTATTGTCAACAGAGGTGGAGGTCTCGTTGTCATCGCTGCCAGAGTCCTGACTTCTTCCCAGATAAGTAAGTGGTTCTCCCACTTCTTGACCTTTGCACCCTGGCAAGTCGGCAGTCTGACTTAATGATTTTCTAGGGTCGGTTATCTCTATGTCCCAGAGAGATCCCCCAGATCCCCCCTCCCATCACCTTAGATTTAGAAGGGGGCAAAACCTGTTAAATTCTGTCTCCTATCTCAAGGACCACAGAACTCTCTTCATTCCAAAATTTTCGTATTTCAATGCCAAGTGTGTTATGGTTTTATGAAAGTAATAACACACAAGTTAACATCACGGTCCAGTGACCAAACGGTTAGTCACATAACGGTCCTGGCTGTTCAGACTCGGATGCCTCACAGACACAACTGTCTGTGCAGCAACTTTCATGCAACGTTAAACACTAGTCCTCAGTGAACTTATATATATATATATATACAAACAACTCATGGTTACAAAACCCTCTCCACACTGATCACATCTGGTGTGCACTCAGTTCCACGGGTTTGTTTCTTCTCCACACATTCCTTTCCTGTGTAAAATGTCACTGACTGACATGCAAATGACAATAGGCTCATGAACACGCCTCACTCCACTGTATCCAAAACACAGCAGCGCCCATTTCACGGGACGAAACTAGGGCTGAAACGATTCCTCGAATAATTTGAGTAATTCGATTACAAAAAATGATCGAGGAATTTTCTCTGCCTCGAGGAATCGTTTAATTTCACCATCTCAAAGCCTCGTATTAGATGGCAGTGATGCACCAGACTGATACCGAGGGCCTTCACCATCAGTCGAACCTGACAATTTACCCTCTTGAATTAAGCTTAGCTTTCTATGCTGCAATTCCAACTTATCCCTCTCAGTCTTTTGCCTCATCTCTTCCAAAGCCAGTTCTAGCTGCCATTCATGTTTTTGCTTTAACAACAAAAGTTCCTTTTGTTGCTCAAAACAGTATCTGCAGAAACTGAAAAACGAGTCCCCACACCAGGTTTAAGAATTCCTTTCTCCAACAAACCTGCCTTCACACTGACTTTAACAGACTCCTTTAATTTTCTATCTGCTACCTCAAGCTCATACTTCTCAGCAATTAGCAGCAACTGGTCCTTAGTACACTGATCTAATAGTACTGCTGACGGTGAATCAACAAATTCATCCACTACAGATGCCATGCTACACTATCTACACAAAGTGACAAAGAAAAAATAAATAAATCAATACTTTAAGTGTTGGAACCACAAACAAAGCCTGGGGGAAAAAATAAACAAGGAAAAAAGGTAAACCCAAAAGTAAAGAACCAAAAGGAGATGGAGATTCCGGCCAAAAAGAACAAAAGAGGGGTAAGCACAGGGCCAGCCACGCAATGGGCCGTCGGACCATGCACTTTCCCCACTAAAGAAAAACCAGGTAAATCTATAACCTTAAACAAAACTGACAAAACAGGACTACCGGCAATCTCCAACTCAAACTAAAATAAGAATACTCTGCCAATATGGACAGAGGAAAACACTCCTTCCCCAAGACCAGTCTCAAAGTTCCAACCCTCACCTTATTTATTGCAACCAAAGCATTACAAACCACAAAAACAAAACTTAAGGACAAATGCTCTCCTACTCCTAAACTCCACCGACCAAAACCTCCTTCAAAACTGAAAATCAGAAAGAGAAGAATCACATGTGGAACTCCCAACACTGGCACCTAACTAATTGGCTTCAACAAGTGCTACTAATAAGCCACTCTGAAACCAAATAACTTCAAATACAACTACGGCCAAACTAAAATTCCTAACAGGAACACAAACCATATGCCAGCATCAAAAACCAATAGTCAGACCAAAGGACGAGCCCCCATTTTGTCACACACCGGGCCAGTTAGTGACAAAGAGGGAGTCCACACATGAGTCACCAAATTCAAAAATGTAATTTATTATAGTAAATGTAGGTTTAAATGTAGCCCTGTTAAATCGACCCAGAGTCTACGCCGCAGCCTACACCACTCTCTGGCGAGGGCAGAGAGCGCCGGTCCGGCTGGCGGTGCTGCGCTGCCATGCAGGCTCTTTTGCCACGGCTACGCCGTAGGGTACGCAGCGACGTGCACCATTCTACGTTGTTGTAACGCAGAACCATAAATCAGCCCTTACCCAGTACATAAACCTCTGTTCCCGCCACAGTTTTAATTAAAAGAAAAGGCAGAAAATGTCAGACAAATAAAAACGTCCATCCATCCATTATCTATACCCGCTTTATCCCTTGCGGGGTCACGGGGGTCTGCTGGAGCCTATCCCAGCTCATTTCAGGTGAGAGGCAGGGGTTACACCCTGGACAGGTCACCAGTCCATCGCAGGGCCACCTGCGATGGACTGGTGGCCTAATAAAAACGTAATAAAGCTAAACTGGGTAGTTTTCAATTTTAGCTCTGTAATCATTCATGGATAAAACAATTAGCGCTGGTGCCTAATGTGCTCCAATACAGCAGCGCTCATCATTTTATTTTGAACACTGCCAATACTCTCACTTAAAACTTAACTAGAACTTAAAATTAGCTTGACACAAATGAAAGTTCAATTGAAACACGTGGAAAAAACACCCAACCTTTTAAGTTATGTGTGACACCAGGTGCAATGGCATTTCTAGGTTAGAAACAAGGACATTTCTTGATAAGATCCACAGCCCTTTGAGTGAAGGCAGTGAACCCGGTCAACGTATCAAGTTCAGGGTCTTCAAATGCACAGCCATGAACCCACTGTACCACATAACCTAGTCTTAGTGATGTCAATTAACATCTAACATCTTATGTATATTTATAATTTCTCTTTAACTAAACAAAAATATGTTTTATCCGATTACTCGATTAATCAATGGAATTCTCAGTAGAATACTTGATTACTAAAATATTCGATAGCTGCAGCCCTAGACGAAACACATCCTGATGAAGCTGTGAATCATCAGTATGTGACTTCAAGACAGACAAAGTAAAGACAAATTATTGATTTGTTTCACACTCATGTCACAGTCACCTTTCCATACGATTAAAACATACAAAGACCAAAAACAGTATTACAAAAGTAATCTGCAACCATTCGACAGTGAATTAACCCCATTTGACAATTCTACATCACTACACCTTCATTCAGGGCTTAGAATGATAGAAAACTATATTACTCAATTTCTCTGCCTCCTCAAGAGGGGAGTTTCTCACTTGAAACACTAAACAGAACACCCTCTGAAGCTCTTGTGTTGTAGCAGATCCAAATACAGTTATCTGTATCATTTTCCACAAAAACTTCCCCATAGAAAATTTAACACTCACCCCATGGACATCTAGTCCCCAAAATGAGAAGATCACTCCTTCTCAGGATTCCTCCAAGCCTCATCCATGCAGCTTCTCGTAGCAAGACAGGCAACATGGAGCACTTCTTACACAGACAATCTGATCTGCAGCTTGTCATGACCTTTGGCCTGCTTCAGCTTCACTCACACTCACACCCCCTGCACCATGACTGGCCCTGCAAACTCTGCAGCAGCCTCTCTCTTCTACTTCCCAATTTCCCATCAAATCACATCTCTTATACCATTCTTTTTCACAACTTTCCCATTTCTTTCTTTTCACAAGATTTTGTCACAAGCTTTAATTTCCTAGTTTTTAGGGACGTCTCCCGTAGACTAAGCATCTTTTAGAAATTATTTTAGGCATAAGTTTCAGCTTAACCACACATCTGCTATTTTAGCCAGCTATTTTTCTTAACTTTAAGTTTCTTTTAGCTCATAAGTTTCCCTTTTTGACAGTTTGGTTTTTAGCACTGATCTTTTCAGTGAACAATTGAAACTTGACTTCACAATTTTAGAGACCACAACATTGTCCATAAACAGTTTCAGTCATGAACATTAGACAAGAACATTAGACAAGACACACATTGGCCAAAACAAACATAGATAAAAAAACCAAAAACCCCATTCCAAATAGAAACCTCCTCTCGTTGGGTCCCCAGACCCGTGGGTGTTGGTGAAGTCCATGACTTCTCCACAGTGGTCCCAGACCACAGGCTATCCCCATTAGCCCCATAACCCCATCTATTAAAGTAACACATTTAAATACCCCAGGTATTTATCGAGAGGAGCATTTCTTACCCAGTCCCAGTGCCCCTCCTGGCTCGAGGAACCCCGTCACCGGGCATCGTCCTGACGCCTCAGATGTTGGGGTCCCGGGTTTCGGGCACCAAAAATGTTGGGTCCAAAACAACATTACATAAATTCATAATGAGGAAAGACACAAAGACTACCTTGGAATGGGTTTTTAGCGCACTCCTGCAGGAGGGGGGAAAGCTCAGGAGTTCTCAATGAGGGCCACACGTTGCCCTGCACTCCTGTTGCTCTTTAGGGTTAGGGTTAGGGTTAACCCTAACCCTAGCCTCATGGCGGTGGGGGGGGTGGCTGGGGAGGGCTCGGGCGGGCGGCTGTGGCTTGGGCGTCTCCGGGCCTCCCGGGGGGGCTGGGCCGTGGACGTGGGGGTCCCACCCGGAGGGCCCGACCCTGCCTGGGTGGGGGGTGGCTGTCTGCGCTGGGGGGGCATTGCTGCCTTGGTCCTCCGTCGCTGGGCGGGGGCCAAGTGCCCCTGCGGATGTGGGGACTCCGTGGCACCATTCCCAGGTATCTATGTCTTATGTTGTCAGTATGAATGGGAGGATGTTGGACCGTTTCCCCCTCCGTCTGGGGGCTCCGGCGGCGCCGGGGGCGCCCGTGGAGGTACGGTGGGGCCCTGGCCCGGCCCGGGGGGCCGCCCCCCGTCTACTGGATGGCCGGTGGGGGGACGCGGGTGTCTTATCAGGGCCGGCTTTGCTGGTCCTGCTTCCTGGCTTCGGCCTCCGCTCCCCCTCTTTCCCCCCCCTACACGATTCATACGTACATAGGCGAAGGGCGGGGGGTCCGGGTCGTGGGGGGCACCGTCCCGCGTGGCCCGGCACTCCCCGCCTCACGGTTTTAACAGCAAAATAGACACTGCACATTCAACACTTAATAAATACATTTGACAAGGACACGTAGTTCGGGAGGGGGGGGGGGTCGGTGTCCATCGATACTTGGCTCTCCCCCCTCCCTGTTTTTATGGCATTAATCACACGCACTCAACACCAGGGGCGGGAGGGGGTCCCACATCACCCGCGTTCCCTCACCGGCCTGGGTGGGGTGGGTCGGGTTACCCGGGCCTGGCGGGGCCCGCCGTGCAGCCTGGGGTGCCTTCTGGCGGTGCTGGACCCCCCCGGGGAGGGGGAAACGGTGCGTGATTGTATGTCTGTGTCGGTGAGAATGCGGTATGGAAGGGTCCTGCCATGGAGGATCTGAGCCTCCATTGGCAGGACATCAAAACTTAATAATTTATGAATATTATATTATACAAAGATGGTTATTATTATTATTATTATTAGTATTATTATTATTATTATTATTAGTATTATTATTATGTATAGTATATTATATTATTATTAGTATAGGTATCGGATAGGTGAATGGATGAATGAATGGGATGCCTGGGTCTGGGGCCCTCCGTTGTCGGGCCTGCACGGGTGTCGCCTTGTTGGGGGGTTCCCTCTCTCCGGGCCCGTCTCCGGTCCCCCCCGCTGCCTCTGCGGCGGGGCGCCCCTCTGGTCTTGGAGGGCCACTTTCGTGGGGGACGGGTGCGCCTGCCCGCGTCGGCGGCCGGGGCGGCTCTGTCTCTCCGGGCAGGCTGGCCCCCTGCCGGGTGGGGGTCGTTGGCCTGAAGGGTGAGGGCCTCCTGGCCGCGTGTCCGGCCCGGACCGGGTGGCCGGGGATTGCCTGGGTCGCGGTCCGCCGCCGCGGGATCCCTGGCTGCTTCTTCCCGCGCCGTGGGGGCCCCGCCCGCGGGCCCCCTCGGCCACCGCCGGGGGGGGGGGGGGGCTCGCAGGCGGTGGGTTGCCTCCCTCCTACTTCTCCCCTCTGTGAGGTTGCCGGTGGCCTGGGTTTCCGGGCTCTTCCGTGTCGGCCTCTGGTCTCGCGGGTGGCGGGGTTGCTCCCCCCCCCTCCCCCCCTCCCCCACTATAGATACACTTCAGGTGGAGCTTTGTTTGGTTTATTACACACACACACACACACACACACACACACACACACACACACACATATAGTCACTTAGTCACATGCATATACACACACACACACACACACACACACACACGCATGATCATATACATACACACACACACACATAGACATACACACTGGCTTGTTCACCTGCATGCTGGCTCTCTAGTTTTTGGGTTTAGGTAGCGGTAGCGATAGCTTAGCTCAGACAGCGATCAGATCTCAAGATTTAGGTCGATTGCTGTTATTGTTTTGGTTGGCTCCGTGCCGGTTTCGTGCTTTGTTTGTGTTTTTTTTTTTTTGTTGCAGATCTCCAGTGCTTGACGTGTGTCTCCGTGTGTTCCTGCTTCCTGGATTGGCAGTGGATGTCGTCACCCCCCCCACCCCAAAAAAAAAAACAAAAAAAAAAAACACTGGGTTTGTATGTGTATATTTATGTATGTGTACGCATATGTGTGCGTATATATATATATGTATATATATTAAATATAGTAATAATGCACATATATACACTTTTGGTTTCTACCGTCATGGTATCAATCAATAATATGTGTGCAGACAAGGTAGAAAAAAAAAAAAAAAAAAAAAAGCTGCTAAACCCAAACACAAAAACATAAAACAGCAAAAAAGTTACCACCAAATAAACTAAACCCAACTAATTAACTTTTAAGAAGCAGGAGGGTCCTTGCTTTCTGTTTTTTTTTTTTTTTGCTTTTTCTATAGCCCTTTTTCTCCAATACAGCCCTCCAGTGATCATATGATTGTGTCTCTGTTTCTCCACAGTACCAGTTGCCGAAATACTGCCTGTGTGATGGCGTTTTTTAGCTTTCCTTGCACTTGCTGCAAATAAGCACATCTGTCTTTCTGGTGTATTTTCTTTTTCCTTGGGCTGTGTGCTCTTCTACCTGTTTCCTACATCCGCTTTCATTGTGTGCTTGTGTCTGGGTGGATGGTGATGATAATGGTATATATGAAAGTATGTATTGTGAGCATCCAGGTGCAGCCGTCACCTGTGAGGATGCAGCCCCTGACAGGACAACGTAGCCAGGTGGCAGTTGTGACAGGTAGTGCAGCTGTGGATGTGCAGCTGTCAGTAGCAATAAAGGTGAAAGATAACACTTGATTGTTTTCATTGTAAATCCATTGTTTTGGTGCAAAATTGTATAGATTCTGTCATTGTTCAAATCCTTCTGTACGGAACTGTATATGAAGTATGCTGAGGTCCTCACCATTGTGTGAGTGTGGCAGCGTTTACTTCGGGGAGCTGGATGTTGGTCTCAATCATCAATCTACCGTGTGTTATCAGATGTGCTTGTATAAACGAGCCACCACTGTGAACCTTTTTCCCGTCACAGTGCACAGCATTTGGGCAGAGAGTGTCAGGAAGACGCTGTGAGGTTAATCAACTCTTTTGAATTAAGATTGTCATTATGAAAATAAAAAACTATCAGAATAGGAACAGAAGTCACCAGACAGGCCATTCCCTGATGGTATTTAGGTATTTAGGGCTTTGTTAACAGCTGAGCAGTGTCTTTAGACACATCTGTGCAAAGCCTCACAGAGTTCTTGTTTGTCTAGAAGGGGCTCATTTATTGACCCTTCATGTTGTTTCAAGACTTTAAGCTGACTTAAAGGTTAGCTAGGTTTAGTTGGACCATCTGATAACACGAGACCCCCATGAAGGTTGGCCTGGTGACTTCTGGTTTGTAAATAACCCAGTATCTTTAAAAACCATCTGTTCAAACCTCCAACAGAGGGTCCTGTTTTAGTTGACCCCTTGACTCTTTGTGTTTTAAGGATGTCTGTTTGTTTCTTCATACCAAGCCTCTTCAACTGAAAAGTCATGTGTGTGACCATCTGTTTTTGTCAATTGGCCATCTATACATTCACTGTTTCAAATATGGTCATTCCTGTCAGCTTACTGAATAAAAGCGCCAGCTCTGCAGAGAGCCAGTTGGGAGAGGTTTTGACGAGCTCTAAGAGAAGGGTCGTGTTGCCCTAAAAGCTCCTCAAGATTTCTCTCCAACCTTCTGCAGAAGGCCATTGAAAATCATTTCTGACAGTTTCCGGTGTCTTTTTCTAAGTTATTAATATTGTGATGACTTTTTAACCTAACAACGCCTCCACCACCCGGTTACAGTCAGGCCACTGAGCTGGACTGTGGGCCCCGATGAAAGATCTGAAAAATACAATCCCATACATACTATTAAAACACAACTTTTTTCAGTGTTATTTTGTAATGAGATATTTTGAATTGTTAATATATTTTTTAAACAGCCAAGACCTTGCTCTTGCTTAGTTTATCTACCTGTTGTAGCTCTGATGCTTCTATGGTGTTAGTTAAGTTCAGGCTTCCATCTGCCCGTCTCCTAAAACGCGACTCCACTAAATTCAAAAATAAAATAAAAAGTGTATGAATAAAATGCAACACTTGAACAATTGGAACATTAGTCACACAGACACATGTGTGTAACTGTGTCTGTTTATTAGCAAATACAAATGTAAAACTGTGTGGATTATCTCATGCTAAACAGTGAATGAATGCCTGCAAGTACCACCATGATTCCCCCAGGGGATGGAGAGTTGTAGTTTATTCACATTCTACTAATTATATACACTGTATTTACTTGCAACACTATTGTTGTTAATATTAAAAACAGGGGTTGGAAATATCTATGGTTTATAACAATGCATTGTAAAGATTTATTTCCAATTTGGAGGAAAACTCCTTTATGTTTTGTTTGATTGATCTACAAAGCCAAATCATGCTCATCTGATTTACTCCTATATCCGATTTTCAATCATTATAATTCGCCAAGGTTTGTTCATAAAAAGTTGATGATCCTTTGTTCCCTTTTTGCACTGCATTTTATTGTTTATCCGTACATAACTTTACATTCACAGGATTTAGCATCCGTCCCAAAACCACCTTTACGAGTGGTTTTGGCGTCGTTTTGACGCAGAACCATAACTCAGCCCTTACGTCACCATTAGTAGCATGTACGTTACAGAGCTATGCCACAGATCTTCATATAAAAATATATTTGCACTTACTTCTGAAACGTCCGGAAAATGTGTGGGGGGAGGATTTGCTGTAGTCGGAACAATCTTCAGGCTGGTTTTTCTGAACAGCAAACCGGAAAAAAAAAAACATCCCCAGCAGCTCCGCAGCGGGCGGAGCCTGTACTCGCTCCTGATTGGTCCATTTCTGGATATCGCCGGGACATCCAGAAATTTACCGAGCCCTGATTGGTCGGAGCTGTCAATTCTTGGTTAATTCTTGGATAGATGCAGGAACGCGATTGGCTGTCACAACCAGGAATAACCAAGAATAACCTAGATTTACAAGTGGCCAGAGGAATAACCAAGAATAACCTAGATTTACAAGTGGCCAGAGGCGCCACCGTGCCCCCATGACATTTTGACCATTCTAATGGTTGAATTAAATGATAACATCAAATTTTGATCAGCGGCCAAACCATTTTTGTGTTGGGGGTTCTTGACCACAAGGACAATTAGGAAGAAAAAAATGAACAAGCTTTTATGTAACTCAAATACTACATATTCTTTCCACAAATAGGCATATTTTGAAACATTTTGAAAAATGATTCCATAATTTAATGAGAATTGAAAAAAAAAAAAAAGAAAAAAACATTTTTATTTTTTTTTCAGTTCTCCCCCTACCCTGGGCCCGGAACAACAAACCCGTTTGTCCCCCTCTCGGTGGGCGTGCCGCCCGCACACGCAACGTGTGTTACACGGCTGGCTTGACCGCAGTCCCGCCCGCACCCGCAAAACTCTGAGAGTTCATGCCCGCACAATAATAGAGATGCAATCATTTTGTGTCCTCTCCCGTCCCGCAAGAGAAATGTCCTACACAAATCTATCTGATTTAATGTTAACATGATCATTGTGGAGCTTGATGGATAATTGACGGTTCATAGGCACCTGACCAAAAGTTAGATGCAAATCCATCATTGTCATAATCACACGTTTTTTCGCTTTTCGCTCATCAATTATGTGATTGAGGTTATAACAACGAGGCTGTGAGTGGCTCAAACACTAATAAATAACATAAAATAAACAAAGTTAACCAATGAAACAAATTAATTTAACAAATTAATCATGTGGCCATTACATTGCTGTGGAGGAAGAGAATGTTGCTGACCGATTGCAGTCCCAATCCCGTGCGTCTCTCTTCCAAAATGCGCCACAGACACTATTCGCAGTTTCTCCAAATATCTGACTTCCCTTGCTTTGTCTTTGTAAAGACCTTCTTTGAGGTTTATTTTTCACGTCATTGATTTCCACTTTGTCGCTAGACTACATCCCGATCCCGCATTGTTTTTTTTTGGCTGCCCGCTCCCACCCGCAGGAGAGTTCAAACCGCCCGCTCCCGCGAGATTTGCGTTGGGTCCCGCGGGACCCAGCGGGACCTAATCCCAATGCAACCCTCTAGTTTACAGCTCCGCTCTGTCTTCCCGCGCCCCCCCCTGCACCCCACAGTTTGAAAACTGCTGCTCTAAGACATGCCTGAAGTTTAGCTAACGGTTCTGTTTCATCTGGCTTCATAGACAAATAGAGCTGCGTACCAGCATAGCAAGGAAAGTGTATGCCGTGATTCTGGATTATACTTCCCAATGGCTGCATGTATAAACTGAACAAGATTGGCCCTATCACTGAACCCCCACCATAACAGACCCTTGACTGTTCTGAAGAAACTTCATGTACATGAACAAACTAGAACCTGTCAGATAGATACGATTTAAACCAACGTAGAGCTGTCCCTTTAATCCCAACAACATGCTCTAACCTGTGCAGCAAAATGCTAATCTACAGTGTCAAAAGCAGCACTGACGTCCAGTAGAACCAGTATGGACACTAATCCCTTATCTGAGGTCCAGTAGAACCAGTATGGACACTAATCCCTTATCTGAGGTCCAGTAGATCCAGTATGGACACTAATCCCTTATCTGAGGTCCAGTAGAACCAGTATGGACACCAGAGGTGAGTAGAGTAGCCAAAGATTGTATTCAAGTAAAAGTACTGTTACTTCAGAATAATATGACTCAAGTAGAAGTAAAAAGTAGTCATCCAAATAATTACTTGAGTAAAAGTAAAAAAGTACTTGGTGAAAAAACTACTCAAGTACTGAGTAACTGTTGAGTAACGCCTGATTAATTTTTTTAACACAACCATTCAAACAGACAAAAGTACAAAATAATCATCTTCAGGCAAATTAAATCAATAAAATAATAAAATAAATTAAAATTAATAAAAAAATGGCTTGAATTAAAATAATCTTAAAGTAAATTCAAGTACTTATATAAATAAATAAAATAACAGAATAAGAAATAAATTAAGCACAAGTAGCACAAAAAAATCCTTTGTACTTTTCTTTTTTAACCAGGCAGAACTAGAACAAGCCCATGAACTCATAGAAACTCTGTGTGTGTTTGAGTCTGTGTAAATGTGACAAAACATGCAAAAACAAACATTTTTCCCAAACAATCCCCTAGTGATGTCATGAGATTGACGCGTACGCGGATAAAAGGGATAAAAGTAACAGCTCAACGTAGCCTAATGTAGCGGAGTAAGAGGAACAGTTGCTTCTTCACAAATCTACTCAAGTAAAAGTCAAAAGTATAGTGATTCAAAACTACTCCTAAAAGTACAACATTTACCAAAACTTACTCAAGTAAATGTAACTCGTTACTACCCACCTCTGATGGATACTAATCTCTTATCTGAGGCCATAAGAAAGTTGAAGTTCTCCATACATTGTTTCACTTCCGACACATTTTCTCTTGTTTCATGAGCTCTTTCATTTGTGGTATCAAACCTTATATTTGATCAACTACACGTTTGTGTTCTTTTTGCAGTATTTCAACTTTATGCATCCAACCCTTTTCAATGAGTGAACATATTATTGATTATCTCAACAAGGCAGCATCAACGTTCCTCCTTGAAAACATCAAAGCTTCCATAGCCCATAGCAACAAAGTGCAGACGTCTTTCAGCGCACGGAGCGCACATAATGCCCAGACAACGCATATCCGACCAGCTTTTATTCATTCAACTGTTCCTTAAGGAGACACTTCGACGTGATGCAATCTGGATTCCTTCCTTCCTGTATACACATATACATATATATAGCAAGCAGCAAGAAGATCCCCGGTTCGACTCCCAGGTCCGGCAGGTGTGGAGTTTGCATGTTCTCCCCGTGCTTGCGTGGGTTCCCTCCGGGTACTCCGGTTTCCTCCCACATTCCAAAAACATGCATAGTAGGTTCATTAATGATTCTAAATTGCCCGTTGGTGTGAGTGTGTCTGGTTGTGTGTTACTTTTTTATTTTTTTATTTTTTTTTAATTTAAAATTTTATCAGTGCTCCTACAGGGTGCACACCGAGAAACATGGCCTCCCAAGGACAAAAAGGATAAGATTTACTCTATTGCTACTGTACATGGATGCATGTCTTCATCTACATTATGGTTAGATATTATTCAACAAATATTGGATGAAAATTATGCAAATTTAACTTAAACTTTAAACTGTAAATTCCTCATTTGCATTCAAGTGCATATAATTACGTCAGTGGTTGGAATGTTACAAAAGCCATATATAACTGATGTTCTGAAGGAAATTTGATCTCATATTGAATCTATTAAAATAAGGTAGGTAGTTCAGTGTCTCCCATTCCTCCCTAAACACACATCCCCCAACCTGCCCAATAGTATACAGCTGCAGGCTCGGAGGCAACGCCCTCCAGTGCAACTGTGACGGTCCAGAGACGCTGTAGAGGCGGCAGAGCGCTTCACGGTGGTGAAAGAGCAGCAGCAGTTGGAGAATAAACGCATCTGAGTGACTCTGAGGGACGACAGCCAGATTTCCCTTGATGCCGGAAAATGTAAGCTCTGTGATTCTCTAGTTCACCACTTTTATCAGGTCTTCGCTGGTCTTTGCTCCATATTACTTGTATAATCTTTATAGCGGCCGTCCTACTGTACATGTTCATACACTACTTTTCACTTCTCAGGTTTCTTTGACAAACTATCAAACACTGTCAAATAATTATTTTTTTTTGCATATATGCTAGTATAAACATTGTTTTAAAATATTTTAATTTCAATTTTAAAACTTTTTATGTCGTGTTTAATGGTATAAAGGTCTGTATTCACTCACACAAATGCAGCAAGTTAATACAGTTAAACTAAACCAAGATCATTTATTTTTACTTCAATTGGGCTAATTTCCACTACAACAATAGACCTGTATTGAGAACAGTTCAACATAATTAAAAACTTTTTTTTATTTACTTTTTGTTTTAACATTCTAGTCATTTTGATCACTAGTCGTAATTTCAACACTGTTAAAACGTTATGTCAGTTTAGTCTATAGCTATTTCTAGCAGCAAATCCTGCCATCCACGTGACTAGGCTACTCCAAACCTTCTCTCTACATGTATAAAAGATATCAGTTTTAAAAGAAGATATCCACTTTAACATGTTTAATAATATAAAGTTCCATATTTACTCCATCCTAGTGTAATGGAAAAATAAAGTGGAAGAGATAAACCATGTAATTAACTTAAATTATCACTAAATGCTCTAATTTAAACATTCCTAAATGTCAACCTTAATTAAGGTTTTCCTTATTAAGGTTTCTCTCTAACAAACTCAGGAATTTGTGAATCTGTGTGGGAGATGGTGAAGTTGACCAGGCTCTGCAGGTCCTGGGAGAGCTCAGCTGGCCATCCTTGTGGAGATTGGTCGGCTAGGCAGAGCACCGGTGTTGGCGGAGAGTTGAATCTGAATCAGGAGTGTTTTGGAGGTGACCACCATCTAAAGCACGTAGGCGACTGGGACCTGAGGGACAGGGTTGAAAAACACTGCTCTAGCTTACTGGCCCCAGTTAGCAGCCTGGAGGTAGCTGCTGCCAGCTGCTTCACCAGGAACCCTCTCTAATTAAGCCATTCTGTTAGAATAATTAAAAGAACAACAAGCCAGATTATGGTTATATCAAAAATGATTATTCTGTTCGATCTTTGTTCATAGATCAGAAGTCAAGTTAAGTATTAATAGCTAAAGTGATGACAACTGGCAGCATAAACAGCAACAGAGCTATCAAAGAGATGAAAAACTGTGCAACAATTTGTGGTTCATTATAATTTGAACTGACGAGGTAAAAAAAATCATCATCCACGTACAATGTTCATAGATGTGAAGTGTAGTAATGGAGATCAAAACCATTTTTTGCACCAGGTTGTATGCATGTTTTTTTAAAGGGATTGTGACATGAAAAACACATTTTTCTTGATTTTTTGTGTTTTGTTGGGTGTCTTGACATCAATTACACCCAAAAAACAACAAACTTTTAACATTCAGTGTATTGTGTGCTTTCTGGGATTTTCCGCATAACTATGCAAAAACGGCGCATGTGGTTTGGTGGCGGATCGTTACGTAACGATCCGCTAAATCACCGCCCCCTCCACCCAGCTCCCTGCCTCCTCTCCTCTCAGCGCACCATAAAGGCTGATTTATGGTTCCGCGTTACACCGACGCAGAGCCTACGGCGTAAGGTTACGCGGCGACGCGCACCATACGCTGAACCCTACGGCGTAGGCTCTGCGTCGATTTAACGCGGAACCATAAATGAAGCTTAACAAGGAGCTGTTTAGAGCCTCTTTTGTTCTAATCACCGGAGGAAAACTGCTAAGAAGACCCGCGGCCACTGACTGGACTTAAGATAAGGGGAAGATAAGGGGACAGTGCTGCTTGCATGCCTTTATTTTTATGATTGTTTGCTGTGGTTCGCCCTCCTGCTTTTCCGTGCATGCTTCGCCTCTCGCTCTCCGACGCCGCTGTGAGCGTATGGCTGGAGGAGGAGGAGGTTTGGAGGAGGAGCGGAGCAATGATTGACAGGAAAGGGGGGAAAGGAAGCATTTTTCACGGCGCAAAAAAACACTGTAATAAAAAGCCAGGAAAAGAGTACTAGAGTGAAGTTTTTCTTGTTACACTCTTTTAGACACATTTGAGGGATGTTGGCCAAGACTTTTAATAGTGTTAAAAGCATGTTAAAAATGATGTCACAATACCTTTAACAACGGGGTCAGTGGAGACAGACTCAGTTTTGGAGCTTGCCCCTAGTGGTCAGCAGAAGAACACTTTGTGCACTTTGCATTGGCATCAGTTTAGCAACTCTATTGTCACTCTTTGGTTTTAGTGTAGAAATGATTAACATCAATGAAAAAAATACTAAAAGATTTTACACAACAGTGTAAAAAAACCTATAGTTTGCATAAAGCAAAACAAATTACTTTTGTTCACTTTAAAATATCAATCGCAACTTCATTTGACGGAATATTTGTTTACTCTTATGACGCATCTTCTAGCTGCAGTGATCATCCATTATTGGGCAAATTCAGACACAGTAAGTTCTTCTTTGTCATGGTCGGACAGTTGTGTATCACTTACAGTTCAATGTCACATATCAACAACAATGAAACTAGCACAGAGCGAGCCACAGGACACATCATAAGGACAGAAAGATGCTCAAGAAGGTAATAATGGAAGAGAAAATGAGCAAGTGAGCAAGGGAGTACAAAAGTAATCATTTGATTGCATTGTATAAGCGTCCACACCTTCCCCGCCAATATGATTGTGTCTACTGCTGTGAATAATCAACTAGCTGATGGATTGTTATGCAAAAAACAAAAACAAAAGTCAATCAAATCTGTATGAGAAAAGCAGTTTTGAATTATTCTTAGCGATTTGTACCGTACCAAGCAAGGTTATTGAGTTTGCATGCTTATGACGAAACCCATTTTTATTCTTAAAAAGTTTCTTGATTTATTTAATTCCATCTTAATTGCTAGGCAGACTATATTTTCAATGCAAGTATCATCCGAAAATCAAGAAATAAAGCTAATTATGTGATAAGTTTGACAAACAAAGAAGCCTTTTAGCCCTTTTCACACAGCATGTTCAAAAGGCACATCCCTGTGTCATCTGTAAGCCACCTGAGGTGGAAATGTGGGGGTCACCACATTTAAGATGAATGTACAGCTGAAAGACTTGAGTTCACACCTAAAATATACGTATATATGCAAGACCATTTACAAAGGATTTAAATTCAGAAACCATTTCTTAAATTATTTGCAAGTCTTTATAACAAACTCATTACACTTTTCTGATGACTATGTTCTGGAGGAACTGCAGTCAGCTGAGAGAAAAATTCCCATACTGATGTTGTACAGTGAAATGCAACAAAACATTAGAAATAAACTTTAAAAGTACGGTGTGAAAAAAACTGTGAGGTTAAAAGAAAAACGGTTTACCAGGTTATGAGTTTATGTAGTTTGAATTCAAAGTACAGATGTGTTTCGAGAATACTTAAGAAATAAAAGCCTTTTATATTTGTGATATTTCCTACACAATAAAATCTGGTTTTCATTATATTCAGTTCAGCTTTGAACAGTAAGGTCATAACAGAAGTTGGGGTAAAGGTTTCTCACAGCTGCATTTTTTCTCACTGGTTAAATATATCGGTGTTTACATGAGTAGCTTTTCAAATATCCATTCCATCTTCTAATACCTGTAGTTAAAGAGGTTTACTAGTTGTAGGTGAATTGGTGACACCAAACAGAGCTAAAACTCCAGAAGGAGTTGGATGGTCCTCCCTCTCAGAGAGGCGAGATTTTCACTTTTATTTATTCATCTATAAGGCTATTATTGGCTTGCTGCGACTTATGTTTCCTCCCTCCTTGCTTGGCCTGCTAGTTCACACCACACTCGATCCAAAGTCCCCCGAGTCTTTACTGAGCTTGGTAGATCTGCTTTTGGCTTTTCTGCACCATCCACCTGGAACTCAAAACACTCTAAAAATCAATTCACTAGTATCTTTTGGTCATTTTAAATCCCTGATCTTAAATATTTTAAGCACTGTTTGTATTTGTTTTAAATTATTTTATTGTTACATTATTTATAAATTGTAACTTCATTTTTGTTTAATTGACTGTTCTTTTGTTATTTTGTTTTTGTTTTTGTTTTTTGTTTTTTACTTTTGTATTTTCTCGACGTCATTGTAAATGAGGGCTCGCCCTCAATGATTTTCGAGTATAAATAAAAGATATATATTGTGAATAAGATTTTACATTTCAATTCATATGAACTGGAACTGTTTACATGGAAATTTGTATACAGTTTTATTCATAGTATTGTGTTAATCTGGTTAAAATCTGAATATTGTCAATGCGCTGACTGACAAAAATGATGACGTGACATTAGCCGTATAAAAAGTGGGGCTTTACAAAAAAGAGATCTTTTATGTTCAAGGTTCTTTCGTTTAAAGACTTGTTATGGCAAGCTGCTTTTGCAAATGATGGTCTCCACAGCTCCTACTGTTTTTCGTTTCCTCCTGCACTTTGTGGTGAAGTTGGGGGAGGAGGGCTCGTGGACTGGTTGCAAAAGAAGAAAATAAGGCTAAATATGCAATTATGAACAGAAAAAAAATATTTTAGCTGTGAAGTTTGGAGGTCATCATACAGGTCAGGTAAATCACAGAAACCCTGAAACACAAATAACCTTTTGTTCATTTGAGTCAGCATAACTTTGTTATGATCACTTTTTTCTCATGGATCTGTGAAGACATGATTTCTTGATTTAATTCTAAAAGCCTTTTAATCCAGCTGGTACATCATGTCTAATAGTCAAACAGAAGTGTAACAGGGTTACAGTATATAATCTGAAGCAGAATGATCTCAGGTCACCGAGTTCTTTCCCTCTCATCTCTCCCCTCTGTGGACCTTTCCTTTTGTCCCGAACATTACTGTCCATCCAAGTTAACTCGTGACATGTTAGCTTTGTAAAATCTCTCTTTTTCCCAACCTCCCTTTTTTAGGATGCTTTGACACCAAGAAGAACTCTTTCTATGGGCTCTCTTCCCTCTTCTCTTCCCTTGTTGTCAATATAATCTGTTTACATAACAGTGTGATGCTGAGGGCAAGTGAAGGAGTGCTTTATTCCCATACGTTAGCTTGGTTTGGTTCTTGGTGGTGTACCTGAGTCTGTGGAATTTTTCCCAAGCCAGTAACCTCAGCCCCCTCTAGCTCTGATAAGATCAAGGGTAGAAAAAAAAAGTTTATTTTAATCCCTGAGAGGATTAAGAACCCAATGAGTGATTTAATGAGACTTCTTTCTCAAAAAGAACAATTTACTGTACCACCACAGACTTGGGAACCATTTTTACAGTGGTCAGTGCAAAGTCGATTAATCATGTCTCCATTTTGATTATTACTAATCACTTCTCGCATATTTCTGCTACTTAGAGTCAAATCTCATTCATCATAATAAAAATGGCCATTTCAAGGACTTTGGCTTTACCTGAGCTATCATTTTATGTAACACATGTATGTATTACACGTACATACATACACATACTCTATGTATACATACACACACACCAAAATTCTTTTCTCTCATTTGTTGGCATTGCTAAAACTGTTTTCCAGCTCATTCTTTCGGCTGTTTTGTTATTTTTGTGTCAATTTACAACTTTCATTTAATAGCCTTCAAAGATGCACACACAAACACACACACACAAGCTGACTTCTTTCTCATTAACATTTTTTTCTTTATTTTCGTTACATCCTCCCACAGTGAGAGAGTTGATATGGACAATAAAGCACTGGAGCCTGATTCTGTGAGTATCTCCATGGAGGAGGCTGTCATGTGTAACGGGGGTTGCCAGCCTTTAGCTCAGACTCACCTGCACCAGGAACCATCCAGGCTTGCCCGCCTGAAGAAGGTTGAAAACGCTATTAGTGATCCACAGCGTTTCTCTCACCTACCCAAACGTTCAGCCGTGGACCTGGAGTTCATCAACCTCTCTTACACCATCCAAGAGGGATCTTGCTGGAGGAGGAGAGGTAGTATATACTCAAGAGCTGAAGTTACAGTAACCACAAAGTAAACATGTTTCACCCCTTCTTGACCAGTTTGAAGCAGGTGAGGCTGGGCTGGTGCTAGAGCCAGATCAGAACTAATTCAACAGAACTGCTTTGCTTTTCCATAAACAGAGCCTCTGTCATCATGCCATTTAATCTCTTCAGTGATCTTTGAACTTACATTTAGGCAGGGCAAGTTTATTTTTATAGCACTTTTTCAGCAACAAGGCAACTCAAGGTGCTTTAAGTAATGAAAACATGATAAGTAAAAAAAAAAAAGAAAGATTATGAGTTACAGTACAAAAGCATAATACAGAAAAGTTAGACTTAAAGGAGCATGAGGCTCCTTTAAGAAATGAGACTCATAGCGCCACGACGGCCGTCGGGGGTACTGCAGCCAACAGCGAAGCCGGCACAGGAGAACGGGGCGAACGCGCATGCAGCGCCATTTGACATCACATCCGCAGGACAGCGCTGGAAATTCCGGTCCTGGATTTCCCGCGCTGTCCTGCGGATGTGACCTCACATGGCGCTGCATGCGCATTCTCCCTGTTCTCCCATGCCGGCTTCGCTGTTGGCTGCAGTACCCCTGACGGCCGTCGTGGCGCTATGAGTCTCATTTCTTAAAGGAAACAAGCTAGAGTTACAGTGTAGTACTGAAATTAACATTGTTTAAATTTAAATTCAGAATGGTTTAAATAATTCAGTCAAAGGCAGCTATAAACAAATTGGTTTCTAACCTTGATTTAAAGGAACTGAGGGTTTCAACATTCCAAAACGTGCGTGGATTTCAACCTGAATCCGTGCGTGGAATTTTCACGTACGCAAAAAAAAATTCAGATTTTCAAAACTGTGCGTACACCCAAATCCACGCAGGTTCCTTTGAACATCACAATCAGGGTGGATTTGAGCGTCAACACTCCGCCCTGTCTCCTCCCTCAAATACATATGTTTGAATATGATAATGAAGATAATTATCCATTAAAAACCGCTCATCCTAACAAGGAACTTGCAAAAACAAGTAAAGCAAATAAAAAAAAAAAATTGGCTGTGAACTGGAGACGCTCATGTCAAAAGTTGAGGCCTAGAAAAAATAATTTATTTGGGGGCATTTCTTCCGATTTAAGCTGCATTGCATTATGGGTATTGCTGTTCTTTGCTTTGTGTTGCGTTCCGTGAAGAGTTGTGGGTTTATTATGATTGTAAGGGTTTGTGAATGTTTATGGGCAGCGTTAGTGCATCATTACACTCTGCTTTTCTTGTTTGTATTTTAAGAACCGACACCAGAACTTATATTGGTGGATGAAAAACGGCTGCTCGTTCCGTTTTATTGTCACGCATGTTATATACAGACGGATTAAGACCAACATGTGTATTGAGTTTTACACATTATGGATGTCCGCGATCACCTCTCTCATAAGTATAACAATGTGAACAACATAAACTTATATTCAAAACATGAAGCATCACGATCTGAGCTGCAGAAAGACAACTTGTGCCAACGGGATTATCGAGGTGCAAACGTGAGAAATAAAGAGCAAAGTTGCTTTAACTCGGAGTGTTGCATCCGCAGGAGGAGAGACCGGTCTAGATCCCGGTCCAGGTCCAGGTCCTGAGAGGAGAGACCGGTCTAGATCCCGGTCCCGGTCCAGGTCCAGGTCCTGAGAGGAGAGACCGGTCTAGATCCCGGTCCATCACCAGAGAAACACTTTCTGGATCCTGCAGCACCTGCAGCTGACTCCATATCAGACTGAAAGTTGCCTAAACATTCAATAAAAACTTATTTCATTCAACTTCATTCATTCATTGCTGATTCACATCAGTTCGTACCAACAAACCTTTCCAAAAGACAACTTTAGAACCGGTTTTTTGCTGCAAAATGTATTTTAATGTTTTTCTGTCCAGACACCGTTACCGGATGTTTTAGGATCTGGCTTTTATCTTCAGTAGTCGTCCCATATGGTTGTCATGGCGACTGAGAGATGTCTGACCTGTAGCAGCTCCAGCTGAAAGCGTCATGTTGGTCTTAACCGGAGCAGCTGGTCCAGTTCAGGGCAGAGATCCAGAAGATCCTCTTGGTACCTAAACCAGCTGATGGTCCAGTCTTAGTCCTGGACCAGCAGGTCCAGACTAAACCAGCTGATGGTCCAGTCTTAGTCCTGGACCAGCAGATCCAGACTAAACCAGCTGATGGTCCAGTCTTAGTCCTGGACCAGCAGGTCCAGACTAAACCAGCTGATGGTCCAGTCCTGGACCAGCAGATCCAGACTAAACCAGCTGATGGTCCAGTCTTAGTCCTGGACCAGCAGATCCAGACTAAACCAGCTGATGGTCCAGTCTTAGTCCTGGACCAGCAAATCGGTGTGATCTGATCATCAGCTGGTTCCTCTATCGGAGCCAAAGCTCAGGTGGTGGTAATGCACATTTTTTGAGGTTCACAAGCTGCATACAAAGAGACGAAAAAGAAGAATTTGTTTCCATTAATTTGTTCAAGATATCTCATGAACAATATTAGCATTTTAGGTCAATAGCCTCCAAGTCATTTTGTTAATTGACTTCAGTGTTTGATCATAGTACTACTCTGGCTGCATGAGATACGCCTCCAAGTTTTATATTTAAAATCTGTTCATAATTTTTTATTAATTTCTATATGTAAATATTAGCATTTTAGCTCAATAGCTTCCAGGTCATGTGATCTATTGACTCAAAAACAGTGTTGGATCGTAGTACTACTCTGGCTGCATGAGATATGCCTCCTGATTTTATATTTCAAACCTTTTTATAATTTTTATTAATTTCTATTTGCATAAAGGCGTGTCTCATGAATAATATTAGCATTTTAGCTCAACAGCTCAATAGCTTCCAGGTAATTTGGTTAATTGACTCAAAAACAGTGTTGGATCATAGTTCTACTCTGGCTTTCTGAGATACGCCTCTTGATTTTATATTTCAAATCTGTTAATAATTTGTATTAATATATTTGTATATGTAATATATATAGCTTGTTAGCTCAAATACAGCTTTAACAGCTTTAAATACAGTATCTATGCTCATGAACGGGATGAGGCCTTCTTGTTTCACACACAATGTAGAGTCACACTTTGGTGCTGGATATGGAATGCTTGTTTTGTATAGAATGTATAGGACACATGATTGCATTATTTTTGTCTCTTGTTTGAGCCAGTATTTAAATGTGGAGAAAAATCAGTGGCCCACTTTTACAGAAATGTTACAGAACACCAGTATGTAAACTCCTAGTATGTAAGCGCCTAAAGAAATGCTGGTATGCAAGCCCCTAAAGTTTTTAAAGGAACAGCACAATAACATATCATCAGAGTAAAAGGGATTAGATGCTGCTGAAATGACCAATATTTGTTAAGTTCTTGATTCATTTATTTCTTTCCTTTTAGTGTCTTGAATTTCTGTTTTATTGTTTTTAGGTTACAAAGCTTTATTGAAGTGCCTTTCCGGGAGGTTCTGCACTAGAGAGCTGATAGGAATCATGGGGCCCTCGGGGGCCGGGAAGTCCACTTTAATGAACATCTTAGCCGGATACAGGTGCGAGAACAAAGTTTGGTAAAAAAGACATAGCTAATGCAGTTCATACAGAAAAGTATAACACTTTCAGATGTTCGTGTTTGTGTATCATATGGTCAGTTTATGCCTTTTTATAAACATCTCTTCACCTATTTAACAGTTTGGTATATTTTGTTCATGCTCTTCAGGGAAACAGGGATGAAGGGTCAGATCCTCGTAAATGGGAAACCCAGGGACCTGAGGATGTTCAGGAAAATGTCCTGCTACATCATGCAGGAGGACTTACTCCTGCCACACCTCACTGCCAGAGAGGCCATGATGGTTAGATGTTCCAAAAACCTTACACTCAGAGAGGGATCTTATTTTTAAGTGTAATTTGATTATAGTGATACTCCTAATCATTAATTATCCTGTGTTGTACTTGAGACAGGCTTTCCCTACAAAGTCTTAAATAACTTTCTTGACATAACACCAAATTCTTTGTCTTTCTTGCAGGTTTCTGCCAACTTAAAGCTGAATGAAACAATGGATGTGAAAAAAGAATTGGTGAGCAAAACAACAACCTCAACTTCACATACAAACGCAAGCACAGACAGCACACACAGCTCACATTTGAAGTTTTTTTGTTACCCTCATTCGACAGAGTGAACTCAGCCGCACGTCTACCAGAAATAACCCAAATCTGGATTTTGTTTGATCCAGTGGGCCACGTTTGCCCTCAGAAGACTTTCCATAATCTATTTCAAAATCAGTTTTTGTCACTTGTAAAACATATTGCCCATTCCACACTTGGCATAATCCAATTAACACCAAGCTCATGACCTTTGGATTACATCTGGCCCAGGTAATACTTTGTCACGCTGTTGTTGATTTAGGACCCAAATGCAGGAGACACGCCAGGAGGCAGGAGTTCCAAAAAGGTGATTTATTTTGAAAAAACAAACCAAAAGCACTGCAGAGCAGGGTTAACAAAAGCCACAAGAGCTTTAGCCAAAAGCCAGACCTGAAACATGGAGGGATCAAACAGTACAGTACACAGACACAGGGTTCAAAATAAAACAGGAACTGACCAAACCCGGACACACTTGCTAGTTTCGTAACCGAGCCATAAATGCCAAAAGTAACTCTGACTGGGACAAAATGTCCCTTCTGTCTGGGAAATAGGTAACAACAGTAATACCTTTTTCTGAACACTAAACCCTGACCTTAAAGTGGCATATTCATTCATACATTATACATCATATCTAGGGTTGTCCCGATCAGGATTTTTTAGCTCCCGATCCGAACCCGATCAGTTGAGTTTGAGTATCTGCCGATCCCGAGTTTTCCCGATCCGATCACTTTTTTTGGCTCCCGATACATTTCCGATACTTTTTCCCGATCAGATACATTTTGACAATGAATTAAAAAAAAAGAAAAAGAGGACCAAAACTAAATTATCCCAAGTTTCTTTTATTGTCCATTGGAGAACAACATGGACATATATTTCAACAAAGCTTATCAGCGCTGGTGCTACAAAACATAAAAACACAAATTGTGAACTAAAACAAAAGGTGTAAACTGTAACAAAAGGTCCAAGCATGAACAACTTTCACCAGTTAATGTAGTTGTGGACCAGTTCAGACTTCAGACAAATCTTGTGATCTGCCTGGTTTCAGAGTCAGACTTTCATAAACAAGACAGAAGAGAAAATGTGTCACTTATAAAATACTGGTTCCCCTTAAATCTAAAATGACTAAAATAAAAAAAAAAGCAAAAGAGGCCTGTAATCAGTGTACACAAGAACACATGGATGATCATTGTTTGTGGTCACTGATGCACTGATTCAAGACTAACAAAGGTAAAACGGTGAAGGGAAAAAAAAGAACAAAAATCTAAAAATTAAATCTGACAGGTATTCTTTGATTCAGTTGTTTTTCACCAAGGAAATAAATGACATTTGACTCAATTTTCATCCCAAATAAAATAAAATAAAAAGTATCAAAAGAAAAAAACTATCTGAATATTTAATTTAATTTAATTATATTTAAATAGCGTCTATTACAACAGAAGTGGTCTCTAGGTGCTTTCCAGAGACCCAGAACATGACTCCCGAGCAATTATTACATAAAAAATGACAGTTAAAAACTCCCCTGGTGGGAGGAAAACCTTAAACCAAACAGTGGCAAGAAAAACTCCCCTTTAGGAGGGAAGAAACCTGGACCAGGACCAGGATCATAAGGGGGGACCCTCCTGCTGGAGGACAGCTGGACAGAGCAGGAAAAGAGAAAACAGACAGAGAGATACATAAGACAAGATATATTAGTATTAACTAACCAGGTGGTGCAGGAAAACTATGTACATATTACTGATACGTGGCTACTTGGTGCACAACAGAAACATCTACACAGACAGGTGGAAGCAAGCAATGGGATAGTCAGAGGGTGGGATTGCAGGGCAGGATGCAGCTCCTGAAGCTCTGGCCTGCAAACATGTACAGAAAAATATGATGAATCCTCAGAACTAACTGCACTTCTCTCAATGCATTGTACCATTTTTTACCTGGATGATTCAGTTTACAACAATTCAATTCAATTCAATTCAATTTTATTTATATAGCGTCTAATACAACAGATGTTATCTCTAAACATAAACCCCCGAGCAATTATTATATAAACAATGGCAGGTAAAAACTCCCATAGTGGGAGAAAAGCCTTAAGCCAAACAGTGGCAAGGAAAAACTCCCCTTTAGGAGGGAAGAAACCTTGAGCAGGACCAGGCTCATAAGGGGGGACCCTCCTGCCGAAGGCCAGACTGGGGGAGTCAGGGACGTCAGCAGCACACAGCAGTCATGGGGAAGCAGCAGCGGGATGACCAGAGGGGGAAGGTGCAGGCAGGCGGAAGCAGCAACAGCAGACATCCACGTAGGCAGGTGGAAGGAGCAACGGGATGACCGGGGATGGGGGGGGGGGGGCATTTATATTTGTCATAATCAGCACCTTTTTCTTTCTTTGATGCCATTTTCTTTTATATTTCTCCCCCATCTTTTAACTTGTTATTAATTAAAAAATAACATTCCCTATATTTGTACCAAGTTGTTGTTGTTTTTTTTTAACCTCTACTACTCTTAGGTGAATGAGATTCTGACAGCTTTAGGGCTTCTTGACTGTGCTCACACACGTACCAGCTCATTATCAGGTGGTCAGTGTAAACGCCTGGCCATCGCTCTGGAACTGGTCAACAATCCACCACTCATGTTCTTCGACGAGCCCACCAGGTGAGACAGACATTGACACTTTGAGTGTGAAGAAAAACGTGATATAGATATATTTGTAGGCAGCATGATCCCAAATCATTCATAGTTTTTCTTTTTCATCTTCATTTTATTTGTTAGTATATATATATATATATATATAGTATGTCCATTTTATTTTTGAATTTCTGGCCTGCAGCACACTCCAAAAAAATATTGACGATTTAGTGTTAATAAGGAGGTGAAAAGAGAAAAAAATTGTTATTTCAAACAGGTGATATTCCCCTAAAAAGGATTGGCCACCTTTCTAGGATATTAACATATTTTGTCAACATATGTGTGAGAAAATCATTGAAATGAAAACAAAAAAAACTTCCTCAAAGAAAGATCAGAAAGGATTTGCATTTTTTTCTTCTACAGTGAATAATACTATTAAATATTTCAAAGAATCTGGATACATTTCACTGTGTGAAGCACAAGTGTGTATGCATCTCATCAGTTTTATTTTTTACAACGAATGAGATGAGATGTTAGTCTGGGTTTGTTGGATATCTGTGTTCCTCAAAGGCAGGACTGATGGAAGTGGATCGGGCTTCACCTGGGAGGCCAGGTGTGTGTAACAACAGCTAAAGAAGAACCAAAGAGACAAAGATAGTCCAAGTCTGAAGTCAAAGCAATAAACAAAGTCAAGAGCAGAGCAGCTATTTCTTTAATGAAACGTGGACATGTTTGCTGGTTTTAACATTGCTGATGACAATAATCAATCAGCAGCTACTTTCAATCAGTCTGGGCCTTATATGACTGTTCTGATGAGGTCCATGTTGATGAACTGTATGGGTATCAGTTGCTGAGGAGCAGTTGGTGTTCTTGTCTCAGGACAGATAGAAACAGCCGACAGAGCTTGATGCTAATAAATATGGAGCTAGAACATTCTCAAAAGTGACAAATGACCACGCCGATCCACAAATGCACAGGACAAGAGTCAAAAATGCACAGACCAATTCACTGGTGGGCTGTTACGTCCACCGATCATCAATCATCTGAACTGGATACAGAGGTCATCGCTCGACCGACACCGACTTTGCTCCAGATATTTCGGTACATTAATCTCCTGACGACATGTGTGTGCACG
Source organism: Cololabis saira (assembly GCF_033807715.1). Taxonomy (NCBI): domain Eukaryota; kingdom Metazoa; phylum Chordata; class Actinopteri; order Beloniformes; family Belonidae; genus Cololabis; species Cololabis saira. The sequence continues at coordinate 206,793 of NC_084590.1, read as the reverse complement.
CTCCACCTGGCTGCTGTAGCTCCAAGCTCGTCCTCGTCAGGTAGCAGGATGACAGCCAGCTCTCTGCTGCGGTCTCAGACTCGCCGTGTCTGGTTTGGAGCCTGATCAGCGGGACAATCCCAGAAAGATCAGGGGGCCGCCCTCGGGGCTGGGCAGAAAGATCAGGGGGCCACCCTCGGGGCTGGGCAGAAAGATCAGGGGGCCACCCTCGGGGCTGGGCAGAAAGATCAGGGGGCCACCCTCGGGGCTGGGCAGAAAGATCAGGGGGAGCCCTCGGGGCTGGGAAGGGCAGAAAGATCAGGGGGCTGCCCTTGGGGCAGGGAAGAAAGATCAGGGGGCCAACCTAGGTTTCAAAGTTTATTTAGACGGGACAATGAATATTCATGAACACTACATTAAGCAGTGTAAATACACCGGGTTTAGCAGAAATGCTAGTTTCCACCCGCAGTCCCCACAAACAACCAGACACACTCACACTCACGGGCAATTTAGAATGATCAATTAACCTAGCATGCATGTTTTTGGACTGTGGGAGGAAACCGGAGTACCCAGAGGAAACCCACGCAAGCACGGGGAGAACATGCAAACTCCACACAGAAAGGTCCTGCTGGGCCTGGGAGTCGAACCGGGAACCTTCTTGCTGTGACGCAACAGTGCTAACCACTAAGACACCGTGCTGCCAGGTGGCTTAGTGGTGCCCAGCCCTCGGGGCAGAAAGATCAGGGGGCCGCCCTCGGGGCTGGGCTGAAAGATCAGGGGGCCGCCCTCGGGGCTGAGCAGAAAGATCAGGGGGCCGCCCTCGGGGCTTCAACTCTGGCCTGAATCCCGGGCGCGTGGCGTGAGCCAAGACCGTGGTGCTGGCTGAAGAACGAGCAGAGTCCGTGGCAGGGTTCTGGGAGCCAGCTGAGGGGCAGACAGGGTCCTGGGTGCCAGCAAACAAGAACAAGATTCTATTCAAGAAAATGACAAAAAATGTCTCCAAATCCCAAACTTTTCAATGAATAGGAGTGCATATGATGATACTCATTCATAACACTATCCAACATCTAATTATTGGAACAACATATTAACTTTAGGTTCAGGTTTAGTTTTATCTTGCAAAACAAAGTTAGAAGTGAATGTAGTTCATTATCATAATAGCATTTCCTTAAAATCTATTGTGAAATAATTCCCTCTACTTTTGATATTACTTAGGTATTCATCAATTTCATTTTGTTTTCAGTGGTTTAGACAGCGTCTCGTGCTACCAGGTTGTGTCGCTGCTGCGCTCTCTGGCACTAGGAGGACGTACAATCATCTGCACCATTCACCAACCAAGTGCCAAATTGTTTGAGATGTTTGACAAGGTTGGTGTCTGCCTGTGATGGATGGATGGATGGATGGATGGATGGATGGATGGATGGATGGATGGATGGATGGATGGATGGATGGATGGATGGATGGATGGATGGATGGATGGATGGATGGTAGGATGGATGGTAGGATGGGTGGATGGATGGATGGATGGTAGGATGGATGGATGGATGGATGGATGGATGGATGGATGGATGGATGGATGGATGGATGGAGAAGCGATGGTGCATGCTAATGTTACATTTTCATAGTGACAAGAAAATCTTTTGTGGGCAATACCAAGTACCCCCTTTATAGCTTGATGGACAACAGGTATACAAACCTGTATAAAATTAGTTTAGAGCAGATCTGGAGTATGCAGGTGTGTGATAACACAATGCCAAAAGGAAAAGACATCAGCAATGGTCTTAGAGAAGCAACTCTTGCTGCATATCAAATCGGGAAAACATTGAAAAACTGTTTCTAAACAGTTTGGAGGTTGGCGTTCTACAGTGAAAAGATTATTCACAAGTTGAAAACATTCAAGAATGTTGCCAATCTTTTCAGAAGTTGACAACCTTGTAAATATACCACAGGGACCCTACATGCCTCATTGCATATGGTAAATGTTGAAGTCCATGACAGTCCAGTCAGAAGACGACTGAACAAGCACAGTTTGTTTGGAAGGGTTGCCAGGGAAAAAGCCTGATGGAAGTAAAGGTTTACACAACTGTATCTGAAAAGAAGAGGAAATCAGATGTAACATTTCAACAGAAGCTGTCTATACCCATTGTCAGGATCAGCATGGGAGGAGTGATGATTTAAGGTTGTTTTGCAGCCACAGGACCGGACACCTCGAAGTCATTGATTCAAGCATGAATACTGACCTCCTCTGCATACCAGTGTTCTAGAGGCAAATGTGACATCTGTTATAACTGGATTGTACAACAGGAAGATGATCTAAAATGCATGGCTGAAAAGTAAGAACTGAGATTGTTTGGAATGGCCTAGTTGAAGTCCAGACATTAATCCAATCAAAATGTTGTGATGCAGCCTTTAGAGTGTGGATCATAAGTAGGCAAAAAAATATAAATCTCAATGAACTGAAGCAGCATGGTAAAGAGGAATATTTTTATGTTCCCTTAGAACCATCTGAGAAACAAAAAAATAGAACTATGAGAAACTCAAAGTCATACTCGAAACGAGTAGTTTCCAGTATGACTTAGTTATTGCTGGTAAGAGTTCCACGACTAGCTCTTGAATCATGGGTGTACTTAGTTTTATCCTCAAGTTATTTGTTGTTGTTTGTCTGAAATCATACTAATGGAATAGTAAGACCCACTATGACCAGTCAATATGTTTACATGCACTATAGTTTATTTCTTTATTTCAATATTAATGCATGTGAAGGGACTCATTATTGACTAAATTAGGCCACACTCTAGGGCTGGGCGATATGGACCAAAAGTCATATCTCGATATTTTCTAGCTAAATGGCGATACTCGATATATATCTCAATATTTTTTCTGTGCCTTAATTGGGGTTTCCCCCAAAGCATTATAGCATAGCATCTCTGTTAGCTTCATTTTTTTCTGAGGCAAACCCTTAAAAAAACAGTCAGTTTTAATACAAAGCCTCTTGCCAAATGTCACACGGGTACCTTTGTTAACAGAGGTCTGCACAATATCAAAATGTATAAAACAAATGAAATAAAAATAAACTGCCTGCATATATAGAATAAAAATGCGTCTTGAATAAAATAAAACAAATATCCCTTTCCTGCATAACAATTACATTAAAATACACTGTGCAATTAATACAATGTAGACAGTAACAGGCAGACTTTTCCACTGAGGTTGCCAGTTGTGCAAATAACAAAACATTTGTGCAAATCTCAAATAAAACATTCAAGTCAATTTGTCACAAAATAAGCTATATCAAAATCATTAAAAAAAAAATGTAAAAAAAAAAAAAAAAAAAGTTTTTTTTTTTTTTTAAATCGATATAAACGATATTGTCTCGTACCATATCGTGTTTGAAAATATATCGATATATATTAAAATCTCGATATATCGCCCAGCCCTACCACACTCTAATGGCGCTTTTACACTAGTACCTACTCAGCCCGACTCGACTCGTCATCCCTCGTCTCGACTCGCCTTGCCCTCTTTTCTTTTCAATACCCAGATCAGAAGTAGGAGGTTGGAGCGAAGCTGCTGTGACGTACTCGATTGTGTGATCTAAACGAAGACAACAACACTAAAGATGTAGAACCTGGAGGAGATGATAGATGTGCTGCTGGGTCTGTGGCTTGTGTTCGATAATAAGTTAAAAAATGAGAGTGAGAGAAGCTTCAAGCGGCAACGCTTTTTTTTTGTTTGTTTGTTTGTCCCGGCGCTGATGAAAAGTCCGTTGGTAGCCACGAGCAGCTATGAAGTGACAAAGCTCCTGGTGGATCTGGTCGTTCCTTATTGCCCTTCTCGATCCCTTTTTAATTCTCTCCTCAGCACCAGGTTTATGAACATCTGCACCTCAGAGTTGGATTACGAAACAGACTTTTGTGCTGCCATTGCCTGTTGCCTGACTAAATTGAAAAAGAAGCCGCAGTCAGAGTCTCATTCGCTGATTTCCGCCTCCTGACTCAGATGTCTGACTCCCAACCCCCCGACCAATCTGTTGCCTGTAGTGTGATGACGTCAGATGGAGCCAGACTCAGCCCCAGGATTAAAGTTCTCCGTCTCTAGAAGGATTTCCGTCAGTTGGAAAATGAGGGAAAAAAAAGAACAAAAAACATTTGCACGTGCGTTTTCTTGTAGTAGAGTTAAGACTATCCAATGAAATCATGTTAGGCATTAAACTGACGCTGTTGTAAACCATTAAAGCGAGCCAGAGCCTTGGTATCAGCCAATCAGAAACAGAGGAGGGCGGGTTCGCCCCGCCCCTTAGGGGAGACGGGGACCAGTAGGCACGTCATTTAATTCACATATCAAACAATGAACACGGCGTCGAAGAGCAGCGGTAGCGTTAACAAAGCAGCGGTAGCGTTAACAAAGCGCTGGTTTTTAAAACTCAAACTAAATTACGTTTTCTTTTGAGAAAATGGTGAAAGAAGCGGCCGCCTGAGAAACCAGCAGAAGCTACAGAACCACGGGTTACTCTGTGCAGACAGCGGGCTGCGCAGGACTGTTAATGCTGGAAATTACTTGCTGTTTGAGTCTGTGTTTATGCTGCCATATGCGTTAATGCAGTGTCGGCGCCATGGGCGGGCACCAGGGGGCAGTGGCCGCTTACTTCAGTCACTGTGCCCCCTCACTTTTCTTCTTTGACGGTAAACAAATTTCCCGAAAGCGCTCCTCCATTACACTATCCTCCTCTCCATCCAACACAGACTCAGCCATCCTGGTGGCAGTCTGTCCAGTCAGCCCCTTCAACAGAGCCTGACTTCTAGACTCTGCCATCTCGCTCTGTACACCGGTCGCTTCGCGCTCCGCAAAAACCTGCGCCCCACTTTGCGCCTCGCCCGGCGCCTCGCCAGGCGCAGCAGAGTCGGCTGGGCTTTCAGCTCTGACAGCCGGCTCTGCTCCCTGCCGTTCCCCCGCTCTGTCGGGGCATGAACGGATCAACTTGATATATTAAAAACATGTATGTGACCTCGTTGTGTGTTACGAGTAAAGCCTTTTTCACATAGAACACGGCAACAGCGCCGGGGTGGCGCAGAGTCGTCGCAAAGCATGGCGCGCCTGATAAATGATTCAATTGATCCTGATATGAGGCATGGAAATGCTATATTTTATTTTAAATGAACATTTTATTGTTAAAAGAGCAAAAGAATATCACATTTCTACCACTTTTAAACACACAGGTATGTCCACATTCTAGGAGATTTCTCTCCACTTTTGTCCCTTTTTATTGATGTCCCGATAGGCCTGCAGTCTCGCATCCCACAGCTCCTCACAGAGACTCACAGAGACTCACAGAGACGCCCATCCCGGCGTGCGCGGCGCAAACTTCGTTCTAGGTTAAAGCCGCTTTGCGCCTTGCTGCCGCGGCAACCCAGCGGCGTGCGTCCACTTGCGCCCTTTGCCGCCGCGCAAACTCAGCGGCGTGCGCCGTGATACACAAAGCATATACACAAAGCCGGCAGCGGCTGCCGCTGTGCGCACTCTATGTGAAAAAGGCTTAAAACGTTTTCAGTCAAATTAAAATGTGTGCTTCCTTGCATTATTTCCACTTAGTGATTTGATTTCTCCACATGTTTTAGACAGATTATTAATAGGAAAGTAGTGAGAATGCACTTTTTTCCTTAAAATGCTGTCCTACACGACTGATTTGGTGCCCGCCCTAATAAGCCTCGGGCCCCCTCTGAATACTTGCTCTGGCGCCGACCCTGCGTTAATGTCCGCTCACACAGACAACTAGCTGCGTTAAGAAACGGACCTCGCTCCAACCACGCGAGGAGAGCGCAGCATGCTTTGGGTTGCCCCCCCGTAGGGTATGCGGAGACGCGCAACGTACGGTGCACGTCTCCGCATACCTTACGCCGTAGGCTCTGCGTTGGTGTAACGCGGAACCATAAATCAGCCTTAATTGGGAATTAAAAGTTGCGTTCCGTATTGAACCAATACAGACACACAATATGCTCTTATTTATTTATGTCATAATATACAGGTGAAGGTCGGAAAATTCAACTTAAGGTGAAACAAATATATTATTTCCCACTACATGCAGATATTTCAAGCCTTTTTTTGTTATAATTTTGGTGATTATGGCTCACAGTTTATGGAAACCCCAAATAAAAAATCTAAAAAAATTAGAATATATTATGAAATCAATAAACAATTCAATCATCATAATTATAACAAATAAAGGCTTAACATACAGTATCTTGCTTTGCCTTTAATGAGACTATGTAATATACATGTATTAGTTTCACCTCTCAAGTTGAATTATTGAAATAAATTAACTTTTACACCATTTTCTTCACCTGTAACTATATTCTACATCTGGGCTGATGTGGACATACGTAGCATAGGAGGATATTTCAGTTGCTAGTACAGTTGTCTGTCTGTACAGTCATGCAAGTTCAATGCTATTAAAGCACTTTAAACTTTAAATAAAAGCGTTTTGTTTTTTCATATAAAATAAATACATTTCTATGCCGTTTAGAAGTTTTGGGGATGTCACTTTTTTTGGCTCCTGCGCTGCTGAAAGCGTCCCTTATTTCTATTTCTGAAAGGTGGCAACTCTAGTCATGCTGTAATACAAAATTATGATTCCACCCACTACAGACGTCGCTGTTAAAGTAAACTGTGTGCTGGCAAAACTTGCAGATCATTGAATCGCCAGACACGTTACACACAGACAAGGACACACTCATACACACTCATACACACCCCCACCCGTGCACAACCCCTGTTCAGTATGTTTTGGATATTTCAGCTTAAATTTCAAAACGTTATATAAGTTCAATGAAGTTCATATTATCTATATTTATTATAGCTTGTTTGGTTTCTTCTGTAATTGGACACAAGGTTTGTCATGACACCTGAAAAATGCCTGATGCTTCATGGCAAGCTGTGTGGCTGTTCACTGCATTAGCTATTGCAATCTTTTTTGCACTTTAAATGGATATTGAAAGGACCATTTGAGTTATTTATTTTTTAGTTATTTCACAATAAGTATTGTGAAATTATTATTTCACTAGTTATTTTACAGTCGTATAATTCAGGCAACAGCTCAAAAAACATTTTTAATAACACCTCCCACATCAATATCGGGTCGGATCGAATCAAATGATGATAAAAAACAGAAAACAGAAGGGCTAATACAGCATTTAACTTTTTTACTTGAAACCTTTGGGAAGCGTCCGCAGTGATGTGGTGCAGCGCAGAGATGGTGGGGGAATATGGAACTGGCCTGAAAATAATTTTTCAGTCAACAATATTTTTTTTTGCTTTATTCCCTGCAGCCCACTTAGAACCTCGGCAGAATAGATACAGAAAAAGTATCTACTCGGCACGCTTCCACCCGCCTCCACCCCTAGTGGAAAAGCGCAAAACTGAGGCGTGGCGAGTCGAGTCGGGCTGAGTAGGTACTAGTGGACGTCATAGAGCCTGCTTTCAGCTTGTTAGCTCTGGGATTTTTCAGTTGACCTGTTAACCTCACACAAAAACAGCAGACAAATCTTTGGTTCAGCTGGTGGCAGAAAAACTGAAAAATGATTAATAGCATCAAACTCTTGGCTCTGTACACTTGTGCGTCCTGTAGACTTTAGTTTTGTATTGTATTGTATTGTATTGTTGGCTTCTCCCTGGGGTGTGGGTCAGAAGCAGAGCACACAGACCGATTCCAGCCTTGTTTCATTTTTACAGCAGGGATTAACTACTACTACTACTAATAATAATGAATTTAACTTGTAATGCACTTTACATTCAATGAATACTAATTTGATTATCATGTGGATCTTAGTGAAATCATATAGGATTAAAAGTGTGGTCTAAAGGTTTTTCGTATATGTGCAACATCTTTTTTCTTTGCAGCTTTACATCCTCAGTCAGGGTCAATGCATCTACAAAGGTACAGTCCCTTACCTCATACCCTACTTGAAGACTCTGGGCCTGTACTGTCCAACTTACCACAACCCTGCTGACTTCAGTATGTTCATTTCACATGGGTTCCTATTTTGCATATGTTACTAAAAATGAAGTGAAACCGGTTTAAGATAATTTACAGTTTCTTTTTGTCTCTGTTTTTGCATCTGATTCAGTCATTGAGGTGGCATCAGGAGAATATGGAGACCTGAACCATCTGCTGTTTGAGGCGGTCCAAGAAGGAATGTGTGTGTTGGAAGAAAGGAAAAACCACTGTGACACCAACAGCACATCCATCTGTGCAACAAAGTGCTCCACGGTACAAAATAGATAACATATTGCAGTACAACGGTTCTTCGTTGAAAGCTGGATTACCGGCAGTGCAAATTATGTTGCAATAATTTATCACTCATTTGATCAGTTGATTCAATTCAATTCAATTTTATTTGTATAGCGTCTAATACAACAAAAGTTTTCTAGGTGCTTTCCAGAGACCCAGAACATGACCCCCGAGCAATTATTCCATAAACAATGGCAGGTAAAAACTCCCGTAGTGGGAGAAAAGCCTTAAGCCAAACAGTGGCAAGGAAAAACTCCCCTTAAGGAGGGAAGAAACCTAGACCAGGACCAGGAATCATAAGGGGGGGGGGGGGGGCAAATAATGCAAATAATGCGGAGCTAAGCAGTTTTGGGCTTTATACGCAAGTAATAGAATTTTAAATTGGATTCTAAATTTTACGGGTAGTCAATGGAGCGACGCTAACACTGGAGAGACGTGGTCTCTCCTGCCGATTCCTGTCAGCACTCGCGTTGCTGCATTTTGGATCAGCTGGAGCCTATTCAGCAAATTACTTGGAAATCCTGCTAATAACACATTACAGTAATCTAGTCTAGAAGATACAAACGCACTAGTTTTTCTGCATCACTCTGCAAGAGGATTTTCCTAATCTTTGCAATATTACGGAGATGGAAAAATGCTATTTTACAAACCTGATTAATATATGGTTTAAATGACAAATCCTGATCGAAAACAACACCGAGGTTTCTCACAGTTGCCCTGGAAGCCATCGCAACACCATCTAATCCCTTCCCCAAAGATACTCTGGACCAAGAATGATATCCTCTGTTTTATCTGAATTTAGAAGCAAGAAATATCCAGACATCCAGTCCTTGATGTCCCTAAGACATGCCTGAAGTTTAACTAACGCAGTGTTTCTCAATCCTGGTCTTCGTGGGCCCCTATCCTACATGTTTTAGATGCTACCCTGCTTCAACACACCATGATACAACTACCTGTGTCATCAACAGAGTTGTGCAGACTGTGGTGACAAGCTAATGAGGACCTTTAATTAGAATCAGGTGTGGCTTATACAGTACAAAGTTCTTCATAGAATACATTATACAGGACAAAGGATGTTCCAGATGGGCTTTGTCACCTCTAATATCTGCTCACAGTGCACAGAGAACACTCTGGACTCTTGATAATTATATGCATGCACTATGGTTTTGTACACCGGTACAGAGGTTCTGGACGGAGATTTGTGAGGATTTATCCACATGGATCAATTACAGAATCCCAGTGTGCCCCACGATATGTATATTAGGTCACCTGGGAGATATTCAAATGGAACCTAACTGGACACACCGGGTTCTCACTGCCTTATGTATCGCAAAGAAAACCATTCTAGTGAATTGGAAACAAAAGTCCAGTTTATGTATTAACCACTTTAGGAATCTTTTATCAGACCATATCAGTAGTGAGATAATGTCTGCCTCCACTGAACAACATTCGGCTGAATTGCACTCTCTCTGGTCCCCGATTATAGGCTTCATTACCTAGTGGAGGCGGGGGGTGGTGATCTCGTAGCCCTTGGGGTTGGGAGTCGGCTTGGGGGGTCTGGGGCGCAGGCCTCTGGTGGCCCCTGGGGGGGGGGGGTGGGTGGGGCCGTGGGGCCCTGTCCCTGGCCGGTGGGGGCCTATGAGGGGGTTACCTCATGGCAGTGTGGGGGTGGCTGGGGGGGGGGGGGGGTCCGGGGATCGGGCCTCACCTGGCCGGAGGGTGCGCCGGTGGGCGCGGCGGCGGGATGGCACCATTCCCAGGTGTCTATGTCTTATGTTGTCAGTATGAATGGGGGGATGTTGGACCGTTTTCCCCTCCGTCTGGGGGCTCCGGCAGCGCCGGGGGCGCCCGTGGAGGTACGGTGGGCCCTGGCCCGGATCGGAGGGCCGGCCCCCGTCTACTGGATGGCCGGTGGGGGAGCGTGGGTGTCCTTCCAGGGCCGGCTCTGCTGGTCCTGCCTCCTGGCTTCGGCCTCTGCTCCCCCTCCTTCCCCCCCTACACGATTCATACGCACATAGGCGAAGGGGCGGGGGGTCCGGGTCGTGGGGGGGCATTGTCCCGTGTAGCCCGGAACTCCCCGCCTCACTGTTTTAACAGCAATGTAGACACTGCACATTCAACACTTAATTTGACAAGGACATTTAGTTCGGGAGAGGGGGGGGGGGTCGGTGTCAAATTCATAGTTGGTCCTCCCCCTCCCTGTTTTTATGGCATTAATCACATGCACTCAACACCAGGGTCGGGAAGGGGGCCCACATCACCCGCGTTCCCTCGCCGGCCTGGGATAGGAGTGTCGTGATGCCCGGGCCTGGCGGGGCTCGCCGCGCAGCCTGGGGTGCCTTCTGGCGGTGCTGGACCCCCCGGGGAGGGGGAAATGGTGCGTGATTGTGTGTCTGTGTCGGTGAGAATGCGGTGTGGAAGGGTCCTGCCATGGAGGATTTGGGTCTCCATTGACAGGACAACTTATTACAAATGTAATAATTTATCAATATTATATTATACAAAGATGGTTATTATTATTATTATTATTATTATTATTATTATTATTATTATTATTATTATTATTATTATTATTATCATTATTATCATTATTATTGTGAATAGTATATCATATTATTATTAGTATAGATATCGGATAGGTGAATGGATGAATGAATGGGATGCCTGGGTCTGGGGCCCTCCGTTGTCGGGCCAGTGCGGGTGTCGCCCTGTTGGGGGGTTTCCTCTCTCCGGGCCCGTCTCTGGTCCCCTCCGCGGCGGGGCGCCCCTCTGGTCTTGGAGGGCCACTTTCATGGGGTCGGGTGCTCCTGCCCCCCACAAAAGTGGGGGCAGGAGTTTTGTTTGTGGTTTCTGTTGCAGATTTGCCGTGCCTCCGTGTGTTCCTGCTTCCTGGATTGGCAGTGGTATGCGTATATATATATGTTTATATATAGTAATAATGCACATATATAATAATAATAATAATGCACACCTTTGGTTTCTTACCGTCATGGTATCAATCATTAATATGTGTGCAGACAAGGTAAAAAAAAAAAAAAAAGAATCAGGTGTGTTGGTGCCGGGAAACATCTAAAACATGCAGGACAGGGGCCCACGAGGACCACGATTGAGAAACACTGAACTCACGGTTCTGTTTCATCCGGCTTCATAGACAAATAGCGTATCATCAGCATAGCAATGAAAGTGTATGCCGTGATTCTGGATTATACTTCCCAATGGCTGCATGTATAAACTGAACAAGATTAGACACAGCTGCCCTGGGGCAGACTGACGGAAGCGTGGCTGCCATATCGCACCAAACGGCCCCTCCGACCACCACCAACATTCATACACATTCAAGCACATTCACACGGGGCAAGGTGGGTAAGGTGTCTTGCCCAAGGACACTACGACAGCAAACTGGGACAGAGCGGGATTTGAACCGCCGACCTTCCGATCATTGGACGACCCGCTCTACCATCTGAGCTACTGCCGCCCCAAGATATGATTTAAACCAACGTAGAGCTGTCCCTTTAATCCCAACAACATGCTCTAACCTATGCAGTAGGATGCCATGATCTATAGTGTAAAAAGCAGCACTGAGGTCCAGTAGAACCAGTTTGGACACTAATCCCTTATCTGAGGCCATAAGAAGGTCATTCGTGAATCAAACCAGTGTTGTCTCTGTGCTATGATGCATTCTGAACCCTGACTGAAAAACTTCAAACAGATCATTTTCTTTACAAATAGTCACATAACTGGCGTGAAACTGCCTTTTCCAGAATTTTAGATACAAATGGAAGGTTGGAAATTGGTCTATAATTAGCTAAAGGTGTCTGGGTCAAGAGAAGGTTTTTTTAAGTAAAGGTTTAATTACTGCAACTTTGAAAACCTGTGGTTCATATCCTAAGTTTAGGGATAGGTTGATTTGGTCTAGTATTGTCGCACCAATAAGAGAAAAAACATTTTTTAATAATCGAGTCGGGATGGGGTCTAACATACATGTGGTTAACTTGGCTCTATTGATGAGTGAGGTCAGCTCAGGGAGGTCTACAGGATCAAAACAGTCTAGAGTCAAGTCAGAGCCTAGGGAAGTCGCTAAAGCTGAAGAAACACCTACAACCGGCTGGTTGATTTCTTCTCTAATTCTCGTGATTGTTAAAGAATCTCATAAAGTCTTCACTAGTGAGAGCTGCAGAAATGCACGGCTCAACAGAGTTGTGACTCTTTGTCAGCCTGGCTACAGTGCTGAACAGAAAACGTGGGTTACTTTTGTTATCCTCTATCAACGTTAAATAATAAGCTGTTCTGGCTTTGCGAATGGGTTTTTTTTATATACTATTAGAATATCTTTCCATTCATGATAGGAGTCTACAGACTTACAAGAGTACCACTTCCTTTCCATTTTACGCACGTTTTGTTTCAACATGCGGATATCTGAATTATACCAGGGAGTTAAGCTCCTGTGGTTAGAAACCCTCCTTTTCAAATGAGCAACTTCATCTAAAGCTGAATGCAACAAATCAGCAGTGTTACTAACAAGGAAATCAACATCTGCAGAGGTAGAACCTAGGTCACTGGCCTCGACTACTTCACTATTTTCCACTGTCGTAAGATGAGTAATGGCCTCCCTAAATTTAGCAATAGCTTCATCAGACAAACATCTGCTAAAATGATACCTCCTATTTTGCACTTCAACATCGACAATATTAAATTCAAACGTTATTAAATAATTGTCGGATAAAAGGGAGTTTACAGGTGACACCAACAGATCATCAGTTTCAACACCGTAGGTGAGAACGAGATCGAGATTATGATTAAAACAGTGCTTTGGTTTATCCACTTTTTGTGAGATATCCATTGATTGTAGAAGAGAATTGAAAGCTAATTTAATATTATCGCTTTCAACATCCATATGAATATTAAAGTCACCCACTATGATGAATTTATCTATACTGATCAATAATCCAGATAGGAAATCTGAAAATCCAGACAGAAACTCTAGATAAGCACCAGAAGGGGGTCGGTACACTACCACTAACAAAACTGACTTCTCTGATTTCCAGCTCGGGAATTTCAGACTAAGCGTGAGAATTTCAAATGTATTATAATTGCACTTAGGTTCAGTTTTTGTTTGGAGACTGGAGTTATAAATTGCTGCGACTCCTCCACCTTGACCCGTGCTTCTAGGATAATGATGATTAAAGTAGCCGGGCGGAGTTGATTCATTCAAACTAACATACTTTTCCTCCTATAGCCATGTTTCTGTTAAACAGAAAATATCACTCCTGCTCTCTGTAATTATATCGTTTACTAACAGAGACTTGGAGCTTAATGATAGTATATTTAGTAGTCTGCATCTAATTTTTCGGTTCGCCAATCACCAGGGTCGGCTTCTCAACGGGTGTGTTGCTGAGTGGGGAAAAACGGTTAGACACATGAAGCGAGTGGTGGTGTTCCGTGTGCCTTTTAGGACTACGCTTCCTCCGAACCGTCACCCAGCCGCCCTGCCTGGCCGGCTGCTCGGGAGCTGCAGGGGAGCGGCTAACAGCAGCTACTACAGGCCGGTCCGCCGCTAACTTAGCCTGACTAGGTAACAAGTCTACCGGACTATGGTCTAGTTGGCGGAACCGCACCTCTAACTGACTGAGCCTCGCCTCCAGTCCTGCACATAAACTACACTTCAAGCACTTACCGTCTTTGCTAAAGGAGGCAGAGGAATAGCTAAACATTTCACACACTGAACAGCAAAGAGTTGAAACGGTGGGAGAAGGTGGGGCCATGCTAAGAGGCTAACAGAGGCTAAGAGACAGAAAATGTATCGGTGATTGGTGACAATGAAAGTTATGGAAGAGTAAAATGTGCGAGTGTTGAAATAAAGACAGAAATTTACCAGATATAGTATTATTTTACCAGAAAACAATCTTAAGTTTAGACAAAAATGTCTGGAGAGATCAGAGCCAGCAACGCCGTGCAACGGCATCAGACCGTAACACCAGGAGGTGACGTGATGCGCGACGCAATACGTTACCCAATCAGCCTAGGTAACAATTAGCTGCACTGACGAACATCATTTCACATATCATTGATAATGTGTAACATCAAACTGAAAGAAAACAACAAAAGTCGAAATGTTTTTTTTTTTCAGTTTCGCTGTCATTTGTACACGGGATTTACTGTAATGTAGTGTTTCCCAAATCCAGAAATAGCGCTGCTTGACTGGACATCAATTGGTGTTAACATGATTCTCTTAATCTTTGAACAATCAGGTCAAAGTGCTATCCTACCAACCAAATTGCAACTTCATTGTTATGGATTTCTTTCTTTGAACCCAAGAGCACGACACCAGACAGGGATAAACTTTGGTTTACAATTAAACTACGCCAAAACATGGCATAGTTTAATTGTAAACCAAAAAACTCCCACAGGGAATCCACAGAGATGTGTACAAAAAAAACTCCTTACTCAAAAAGGAACCCTCCTCATGGGGAACTAGAAAATCACCAGGCACACAGCAACAAGCAAACAACTAAACAAACAAACAAACAAAATGAACACGCCTCGAGCTACTTGCAGCCCCGCTCTTTAACTTCTCCCATAGATGAGCTGACGAGCTGCAGCTGAGCTAACAAGTGCAGTTGGTAATTTTATAAGCCAACAGTTTTAATGTTGGCTAGTTACAGTATAGTTTAATACAAACCTAAACTTAACTGTACAAAATCAGCAAGAGCATTTCACTCACCAAAGCACGTTGCCGTGTAGTTCGAAGTTCAATGTGGTCGCCGCTGACTAGAAGAATTTAACATCATCCTCTTTCTTTGGAAGCAAAATGAAAACGCAATCCTTACGTTACATTCAGCCCACCACTAATATTTTAAAAGGAAGTAAACCCTCCCTCCAAATCAAACTCTCCAATAACATCTACCATAATCTGTTTGTCCCACCTAGAGTGCACCGAGCTGTTTCTTCTTCTATTCAGTTGTATTGACGCAACAGGCGCACTGCCACCAACAGTTTGGGGGTGGAACTGCAGCAATGATAATCAAATTCTCAGCTTGCCCATTGATTGACAGAACAGGGGCACTTCTGGGGCCTATCAGATTACAGGCGGGGTCTCAGCCCCCATGTCCCCGTTTATACTGTCCGAAACAAGATGACATTATATAATATTATTATATACGATTATTATAATATTAATATTATATAATAATATTATTATAATTAATATTATAGTTATGACATATACGTATCTGCGCAGCACTTAGCAACCAAACACTGCTGCATTGCATTGTGGGAAGTTTCTGCTTAGCTAGTGTCCATCAATCCATACTAATAAATTTCTCCGGAATGAGTATGGGTAGCGCATACTATTAAGTACGTACTAATGTTTCGGACGCACTACAAAAGTCTCACATACTGTTTTTGCATACTCATTAGGGTGGAAGTATGGAATTTCGGACGCAGCCATGGGCTTGAAAATAAAACAGGAAATGTCAAACCCTGACAAAATCTTTTTTGGAATTGTTTTCATTCAAGAATCTTTTGGATCAATACAATAATGATTAAGCTTCTCCACTATGAAGATGATAGTGATGATGGTCTTTATCATCATCATAGCAGAAGCATCATGATGGTGATGATGATGGTCAAACATTTTTCATGGTGATGATCACGCTGATGATGCTTTTACTAATGATGTGGTCATGATGAGGAGGAGGAGGACGAAGACAATGATGATGATGACATGATCTTCTATCTCCCTTAGGATTCTGGACAGATAGAGAGTCACACCTTTGCCACAAATACCCTTGTGCAGTTCTGTATCCTCTTCAAGAGAACTTTCATAACGATATGTCGAGATCAGGTAGGTGAGAACATTACTGATTGAAAACATATGAGCCTGAAATGTTTAATATTTTTCACCTGCTCCCATGTTCCCAGGTGTTGACCCACCTCAGATTGATGTCCCACATCGCCATAGGTGTGTTAATAGGTTTGCTCTATCTGAACATTGGCAATGATGCCAGCAAGGTGTTTAACAACACTGGATTTCTCTTCTTCTCTATGCTCTTCCTCATGTTTGGAGCACTTATGCCAACTGTGTTAACCTGTAAGTTGACCATGAAGACATTGGACTCATATTTGTTGCCTCTTGTGATAACTAGTGCCATTCTGTATGTCCATACTGTACTCTGTTTGTAAATGTTTAACACTGTCTGGCAGTTCCTCTGGAGATGAATGTGTTCCTGAGGGAGCATCTTAACTACTGGTACAGCCTGAAGGCCTACTACCTGGCCAAAACCGTGGCTGATATTCCATTCCAGGTGAGCAGATAGCTTTAGGACAGCGTTGGTAAGTTTTGGTAAGCCAAAAGCCCTTGGCTTACCAAACAATTACCCAGACAGCTCCTGCCTACCTTCACTGCTTCATCCAGAGATACACTCCCTCTTGACAGCTCCGCTCAGCCAGTGAAACACACCTGGGGTCCGTTTCACAAAGCAGGTTTAGTAAAAAACTCTGAGGGCCTGATTTACTAAAGGTTTGCATGTGTAAAAACGTGTGCAAACTTGACAGCACCCGCAAACCAAAGTGCCAGCTGATCTACTAACAGCGTGCAAAGAGGACTGCGCCTCTCAAATGCACAAAATAGCACACGCAATTAATTTGGTACTTTTGCCCTGATGAATAATCAATATGGGGCGTACCTGCCAGAAATCGCTAAATACTGGGAGGGGAAGATGCAAATAGGGTAATTTACCACACGCAATGATATTTACCAAGCCTGAAAGTAATTGCGCGTATTGTGATTGCATCTGTTTAATAAGGAAGGTGCTAATCTGCTGCTGCTGTTATTGTGGCAAGGAGGCGACATCCAAAATCAAAGAATACGCAGAGAGAGAGTCTTTATTCTGCTGCATGCTATTTTAAAAATGGTTGCACAAGTTTTATTACTTTTATACTTTTTCTTTAGTTCTTCGCCTTATATCTTGCCACCTTCTTTTAATGTGCCCCCCTCCACTCGCCCACAAGCAGGCCAAGCCTTTGTGCCAAACTTTGTATTTTATTGATTACTTATCTTATTGAACGTGAAATCATCCTTCGTAAATTACATTTAATTAAAACCCATGCTTATTAATCACAAAACACAGGTTAAACATCATGACCCAATCCGCTCCGACCCGGTGTGTCTGTGATCAGCGCAGACAGACTGCAGCTTCGCCTGAATTATGGTTCTGCGTTAAATCGACGGCGTAGGGTCGCGGTGCGGTGTGCGTCGCCGCGTACCCTACGCCGTCGGTTCTGCGTTGGTGTGACGCGGAACTATAAATCAGCCAATCAGGGAGCAAGGGGTTGGGGGAGCTGGGTTGATGTTGATCCGCGGACAAAACTTGTTAAGGAGCATCAAACTCACTCTTATCTACGCGGAAATAACGCTAAAATATAAAGAAGGCTTCCCAAAGTGTGATCTATGGTGAAATAGGAAAATTAAGATGTGCAACTCTTCTAAAGGTGAGACATGCATTTAATTGACTTCATGGCGCCAGCCTTGGCGTTTATTATTACGCAAATGTGGAATGTTTGGGTCTGTCTAATTTCGTCAAATTAAATTTGGAGATTCACTGTTCACATTTGTATGTGTATGCGTTGTATGAGAGAGAGATGGAGAGGGCGAGGGAGGGAGGGAGGGAGAGACGTGGCCTGTACGTCGTTGTTTTTTGTTTTTTTTTGCAGTTTGGGTGCACAATACACTTGTGTGTGTGTGTATTAAAAAGAGATTGCGCAGCACGGTGGCTTGGTGGTTAGCACTGTTGCCTCACAGCAAGAAGGTCCCCGGTTCGACTCCCAGGCCCGGCAGGGGCCTTTCTGTGTGGAGTTTGCATGTTCTCCCCGTGCTTTCGTGGGTTCTCTCCGGGTACTCCGGCTTCCTCCCACAGTCCAAAAACATGCATATTAGGTTAATTGGTGATTCTAAATTGCCCATAGGTGTGAGCGTGAGTGTGATTGTGAGCATGGTTTGTGTGTTTATATGTGGCCCTGTGATGGACTGGTGACCTGTCCAGGGTGTAACCCCTGCCTCTCACCTAAAATGAGCTGGGATAGGCTCCAGCAGACCCCCGTGACCCCGCAAGGGATAAAGCAGGTATAGATAATGGATGGATGGATGTTGTGTAATTGAAACTGGTTTGCTGTGATCGTTGATGGCAAACTCATATTAAGCATTTACATCGCTGGTTATTATGTGCCCCCCCAATGGGCCTTTACGCAATACACATCCGTTTTCTGCACGACGGACAGCAAGCGGCAGAGTTAGAGAGCAGAAAAAGCATATCTAACAAACGCAATTTAACTCATTCTGTTCACTTTTTTCACTATGTCAGTGCAACAATATCACAGGGACATCCGAGTTTAACTTCAAACAGTTAAAGTCCAAATGCAAAAAGGAGAGGGACGGCACAGAAGACAGAAAGAGAGAGAGTAAAAAAAGTCAAATATTTCCCTTAAACAGATTTATAAGAGGGTAGGGTGATTTGATATCTTACCTTAAAGCCGCGTCTACAGTTGCCGTTCAGAACGCGTACGCGTGACGTCACGCGTATCCTGCGTTCATTTGGCGCGTCGACAGGCACGTTCTCAAAAAGAAACTGAACGTGTACGTTACCTGCAGTTCTCGCTCTGGCCGCTAGTGGCGCTGTTCCCGGTCTGATCCCAGCTGGCACTGCTGCTCTCAGCTGGAGAAAGTTCCCCATGCAGGTTAACTTCCCCCTTGTTAACTCACTTTAACTTCACTTTAATTTTACACCAGAATATATATATTTTTTTTTATTGAAAGATAGATACAAACAAACAAAGCACATAAAAGTCATATCAGAATTACAAAATTTTGCCTTGGGTTGAGCAACATCAGTATATACACTGAGAATCTAATTATTGTACAACATAAAATAAAAATTAAATAAAAAATACCTAACAAGGGCCATCTTATATTAAATCATATCTTTCAAGTAAAGAAAACAGTTTAAGGGCTTTCTTTTCTTTAACAAGACTTAAGGACTTACTCAAGAGCTTTAGCTCATTTCTCTAATGGGTCAAACATGGTTTGGTCTTAAAAAAATCTACATTTATGAATGAAGAACTTTCCCAATAACACCAAATTATTAAGGACAAAGTCAAAATTCTTGTCTTCAACAAAATAATATTATTCTAGTCTATTCCACCCATTTTTTGGAAAATCATATTAGGAACAATAAACCAGATGGAATGTCTATTTGTAAGGAAAGATTTTAACCATTTCAGTTTCAAGACACCATTCATAATATTGAAATCGATCACATTCAACATCACCATAGTTTTATATATGCATATATATATATATGCATACATATGGGGGGGGGGGGGTAAATTAACTCAGTTGAGTTGAGTAAATTAACTCAAATCTGCTGTTCTGGAACCGAAAACTCAGAGTTTCTGATCTCAGAGTAGATCAACTAAGAGCTTCCACCACAAAGAGGCGTGAAATCAGTAGCTAGACTCTTCTCCTCCATTCTTCCCCGATGGTAGAATGACCTAACAAACTCTGTTCGATCTGCAGGGTCTGTACCTACTTTTAAGAGCAAGCTAAAGACGAAGCTCTTTAAGGAGCATTTCTGCATCTAGTAAACTTCTCTGCTCATCAGAATTAGTTAGAAGATTTTTGCACAACTCAGCACTGAGTAAGCTGCATGCATACAAGATGATCAAAAATTATCTTATGATCATTTTTGTATTAAGGGGCTGTTGTGTTGGATGGGAAGGGAACACTTTAAAATAGAAAATTAAAAAATTGTGAGGGCTTGGCCTGGCGGGGGCTTTCCTCCGCAGCCCAGTCACGCTGGGAGTGCGGAGTCGGCGCGGGGTGTGGCCAAGAGGAGCTGCGCACGCAGTGACGAGCACGAGCCGGCGATGGATGTGGCAAGCCATAAGGGCCAAAAACTGGACTTGAATGAACGCTCTGCCGAAAAAAAGGGCGTAAAAAACGTTATTTTGAGCACAAATAATGCAAGGGGCATTTTATACGAGTCATGAATGCGCATGAAAGCGGCACGTAAAAAGCGACGTTTTCGTTCAAACTTAAGATCCCTCCCCGTTAATTTTTTCCAGCCTACTGTACTACCTTTCTCCAACCAATTTTTGTAAAAGAACGTTTTTTGTTTCATCAGAATGCATCTGATGTTCCAAATTGGGACTGGATGTGTTTCCAGTATTGCAGTCATCTAACTGGAACATAATCCCACCAAAATCTTTAAAAGCTTTTTATGAGGAAAATTATGCCAGTGTTGACATGGGTGTATGACGGAATGCATCTTGTGCAGTTTTATGGATCTTGTAGGGGGTAAAATATGATAACCCCCATTCATGCTTCTCCAAGTGAAATCTAACTTGTCTTATCGATTTTATCAGATATATGCGATGAAAAAGCTGGATAAACGTCAGCGTCAACAGCAGTGTTTATGATATTGATTCGATTAAACAAGCTGAGATGGACTCCATTTTAGTGAGAAGAATACATCCAAATATAGATAAATCTCTGAAGCCAGCCGTTGAAAACAACTTTACTTTTCGGGATTTTAGTTTATGTACATATATAAAACGCACACATGCATATGTTTTCTCCACACTGAGCACCTCATTTGATGTTTTTATAGCAACATATGCATGTGTGCGTTTTATATATGTATATAAACTAAAATCCAGAAAAGTAAAGTTGTTTTCAACGGCTGGCTTCAGAGATTTATCTATATTTGGATGTATTCTTCTCTCTAAAATGGAGTCTATCTCAGCTTGTTTAGTCGAATCAATATCATAAACATTGTGGTTGACGCTGACGTTTATCCAGCTTTTTCATTGCATATATCTGATAAAATTTGTAGGAAAGCCCTAGAGTTCAGCTTATAGTTTCAGTTCGTTCACTGATTGTGTGCTGTTACCGGCCCTTTAAGAGGTGCAGAATGTTCCGGAGTGGGAAGTCTGATCAGTCTGTCTGCTGAGAAGCTGTGTAGAGCTGTGTGGATTTCTTCTGTTTGGAGAAGTGTGTACCTGACTAATGTGAGTATTTATGTTTAAACTGCTCTATTTATGTACTAAAGCTTATGTAGAGGTCGATCTGTATCTGCCGGAGTTTCAGTAACGGTAAATTAGTTACAGTGAATTAGCTATATTAGCTGTGTTAGCCTGCATGTACTGGCTGAGTTAGACATGTGCTCCTCATTTGCAATGTTCGCACAATTGATATTCTCCTTTGTGGTGGGCTATGGACCTCAACAACCAGATGAATCTCCTAAAGATCTAGCGCACGCATTCCGGAAGCCAGGCTAGGGAGATGAGGTCCACATCTGTGAGGAGTGAGCCCACACATCGGTCACAAGCACCCGGACAGCAGGCTAGCGAGGCTAGAGCCCCATCTGAGAGGAGTGGGCCCTCACGCCACTCGACCACCCGGTCTGCCCTCAATGCTGGTCTTGGCCCCCTCCTTGGCTCTGTCCGCTCATCCGCGAGTGCAAATCCCTGTCATGCTCTGTCACGAGTCCAGGAAGCTATCCTGCAGGAGAATATCCATTGCCTGGAGCTCGAGGAGTTACAGTGCCAGGTCCTAGAAGACAACAACACTGATCTGGAGTGTCAGCAGCTCAATGCTCAGACCCCTCTACCGCAATCGGAGAGCTTCATATCTTTTGCGATGCTAGGAGCGAGCATATGGCTCGGTTGCTTACATGAGGACTATGGATGACCAGCAGCAAGTCCAGGTTTCCTTTGTGCTTTCCAGGTCTCGGATGGCCCCTAGGAAGCAGCTATCAATGCCCCGCCTTGAGTTGAGCGCTGCCCTTACAGGTGCTCAGCTCGCCGATGTACTCCAAACTGAGCTCACTGTGCCCATCCAGCGGGTTTTCCTGTGGTCCGACTCTACCACTGTCCTTTACTGGACTAAGTTGGAGTCCTGCAGGTACAAGGTATTCGTGGGAACACGAGTCGCAGAGATCCAAAACCTGACTGAGCCTGACACTTGGAGGTACTTGACCTCTGCCACAAACCCAGCAGATGACTCGAGGGTTGACACTGGAGGCGTTGGCACAACCACATCGTTGGAATGAAGGTCCGGAATTCCTCTACTTACCTGAAGATCAGTGGCCTACGATGCGCTCTGTTGGTCCAGAATCACACAACAGCGAACAGCTCCCTGCTATAGCAGACCTTTCTTCATGGAAAGAGCTTGTCGAAGTAACAGCCAGGTCCCTTCACGGGGCAGCTGACTCCCAGATGACAGAGGAGCCTTGTGATGCGGCTGACTACCTGAACGCGGAGAAGGCCTTCCTTGTCCAAGCCCAGCTGGACTCATTCCCAAATGAGATCAAGTCCAACCGGCCTCTTCCATCTGACAGTCGCTTGAGTTCTCTAGCCCCAGAGTATGACAAGGCTATAGGTCTCCTCAGAGTCGGCGGTCGACTTCGCAGAGCAGATAATTTGGATATGGACGCTATCCACCCAATCATCCCTTGACGAAGCTGCTCATCCAAGATTATGATCAGGCTCTTCTCCACCCTGGGCCAGAGCGAGTGCTTGCCGATCTCCGGCGGAAGTACTGGGTTCTAAGTGAAAGGGAAGTGATCAGGAAGCATCAGCACTACTGCCAAGAATGTCAGCTTTGGCGAGCAAAGTGCCTAAGATGGCTGACCTTCCGCCCTCACGCTTACGCCTGTACAAGCCACCATTCTATTCTACAGGAGTGGACTGCTTCGGCCCATTCCACATTAAAATAGGGCGCTGGAATGAGAAGAGATGGGGGATTCTATACAAGTGCATGACTACACGCTGCATTCACCTTGACCTCCTTGAGAGTTTGGACTCTTGACGCCTTCCTCATGTCCCTGAGATGCTTCATCTCACGTCGTGGTACACCATTTGAGCTTCTCTGTGATATTGGTACCAATTTTGTTGGAGGAGATAGGAGCTGCAGGACACCTTTACCGAGATGGCACCGAGACTGAGGGACCAGTTGGCCAAGCAGAAGATTAGATTCTGCTTTAATCCACCAAGTGCACCTCATTTTGGTGGGACTTGGGAGAGGGAGATTAAGTCTATGAAGACCGCCCTTAGGGTTATCCTGAAGGATCAGACGGTATCTGAGACCGTCCTTCGCACGGTCCTCATCGAAGTTTAGGGCATCATGAATGCAAAGCCATTGGACTATCCCTCCTCGGATGTTGCAGACCCAGATCCCATCACTCCAAATATCCTCATCATGGGATGCCGGGATTCATCCCTACCACAAGCCGTCTATGACTCAAGTGACCTCCTTGGCAAACATCGTTGGAGGCACAGTCAAGTGCTGGCCGACCATTTTTTGTCCACCTTCATTCGGCGTTACTTGCCAGGTCTGCAAAATAGGAAGAAGTGGAGGAAGGATGGGAAGGAACTGTCTGTTGACCAGGTGGTCCTCATCGTTGACCCATAACTTCCTCGGGCACTATGGCCTGTAAGGAAGGTCACACAGACGCACCGCGGATGTGCAGGTGAAGGACAAGACCTATTTGTGCCCTGTGTCCCGACTGGTGCAGCTCCCGAATTTACCTGATACAGAGGACCCCTAATTGGCTTTCCTGCTTATGTTCAAAAGCTCTAAACAGACTTTTGGGGGCGGCTGTGTAGGAAAGCCCTAGAGTTTAGCTTATAGTTCCAGTTCGTTCACTGATTGTGTGCTGTTACCGAGGTGCAGAATGTTCCGTAGTGGGAAGTCTGATCAGTCTGTCTGCTGAGAAGCTGTGTAGAACTGTGTGGATTTTTCCTGTTTGGAGAAGTGTGTGTACCTGACTAATGTGAGTATTTATGTTTAAACTGCTCTATTTATGTACTAAAGCTTACGTAGAGGTTGATCTGTATCTGCAGGAGTGTCACATGTTTTCACACTGGTATAATTTTCCTCATAAAAGCTTTTAAAGATTTTGGTGGGATTATGTTCCAGTTAGATGACTGCAATACTGGAAACATAATTTTCAACACGATTTTTCAACACATTCAGTCCCGATTTGGAACATCAGATGCATTGTGATTAGGGATGCCCCGATACCATTTTTTTCATACCGAGTACGAGTATTTTAATTTGTGTACTCGCCAATACCGAGTACCGATCCGATACTTCTACTACAAAAATAACTAGGCTAAAAATGCAATCAATCATAATTGACATAATTGATGCAGCGTGAAAGGCGAAAAAAGGCTTGTGCGCTGATGACAATGATGGATTTGCATCTAACTTTCAGTCAGGTGCCTATGAACTGTCAATTATCCATCAAGCTCCACAATGATCATGTTAACATCAAATCAGATAGATTTGTCTGGACTTTTCTCTTGCAGAACAGGAGAAGACACTAAAACAATGCATCTCTATTATTGTGCGCCGTGCGGGCATGAATTCTCAGAATTTTGCGGGAGGGACGGGAGTGTAACACACAGGTTGCGGGCTGTAATGGTCAGAAATTCAGCGGGAGCAGGATGAAGAAAACAGTCCCGCTATAGCAGGGCTCTAGTGCTATCTTTCTTGTGTTTATTATCATTTGCCACATAATTAAAGCAACTTTATACTAAATTAAAAAAAAAATAATAATTATCCGATAAGTCGACTAATCGTTTCAATAGTCGGTGACTAGTCAACTATTTAAATAGTCGTTAGTTGCAGCCGTAGTGTTTAATAAAGTTCCCTGTGAGTAAGGGTAATACTCAACCATCCAGTTTGTATAATTAAGGAAGATAGAATTTACTGAAACATGGACGGCTCAACATCTCCCCCTAGCGGCGCTAACCAGTAACTACAACAACAATGAAGTATCAGTGCGTGGTATCGGAGAATTTTTGCGAGTACGAGTATATGAGAGCAGTATCGGCCCCCGATACCGATACTGGTATCGGTATCGGGGGCCGATACTGCTCTCATATACTTGTTTCATCAGAATTAGGGCATCCCTAATTCTGATGAAACAAAAACTGTTCTTTTACAAAGATTGGTTTGAGAAAGGTGTTGGTCCGTTCTACACTTTATCTTGCAAAAAATAAAAACCACCTCATTGAATGCATATTTCTTTATTTTCATTATTATTTAAATTGTGGATTTTCACCAAAGGCATCACAACTATCCATTAAATGCGTCAGCAGTTTAACATGGATCAGTTTATTCTGGATGAAAGAGAAAGAAAATCTCTGCATAGAGAACCAAGCAGACGAGCTGATTCCTCTGATTCCGACTCTGATTCCTTTCTCATTGGCTCCTTACAGTTCGCTTTTAGTGGCTGGAAAAAATTAAGGGGGAGGGATCTTAAGTTTGAACGAAAATGCCGCTTTATTCACGCGTGGTAGTTGCACAAGACGCGCGCTTTTTACGCGCGTTCATGAACGTTTAAGGACCGAGGGAAACGCGTTTTTTTTACGCGACTCGTTTAAAACGCAGCTTTTTATGGCATTTTTTGTGCTCAAAACGGCATTTTTTACGCCCTTTTTTTGGCAGTGCGTTACTTCAAGCCCTATTTATGGCCCTTATGGCTTGGTTTGCCATAACACCTGCAGCTCGTCAGCTCATCAGGAGGAAAGGTTAAAGAGCGGGGTTGCGAGTTGTTCAGTGCTGGTTCGTTTTGTTAAACTTTAACTTGGGAAGCTTTGTTGCCATTACCTGTGTTTTTTTTTGTGTTTTCATTAAACCACGCCACGTTTTTTGGCTTAAGTTAACCCTGTTTGGTGTTTTGCGCTTGGGTTCAGGGAAAACGATCCATAACAAAAATTCTAGTACTAGCATGGCAGCACCTCTGTCCAACTGGACTCTCAGAAGTCTGACCAGCACTCATCAGGCTGTACCCTCCTAGGTGCTTTTATGCTTGTGTTCTCTCAGATGTAAGTCGCTTCGGATAAAAGCGTATGCTAAATGACAGCAGTAGTAGTAGTAGTATGACAGAGAACTGGCTCAATGAGTAAACGAGTGCTGACAAACCTGTTACATACAGCAAAGTAAAACTAAACAGCTCTACAGATGGTCGGTGTTTCATGCGACGCCACTCACGCATGATTCTCACGTGATCTCACGTGTGAATCACGTCTTTTGTTCGAGGGGGGAGGACGGGGGGGGGTCATCAGAGGCTGCAGTGTAGCCAAACAACCACCAGGGGGCATCTGTGAGCAGGAGGACACCGCTCATAGCCGACATTAGCAGGGAGCCAAAATACTATGTTTAGATATTTAGATAGATATTTAGTTGTTGCTGTTACTGTTATAATTATCATCAAAGCTGCAAGCAGCGATGAACGGGCCCTTGCGTGTGCAATTTGCACCAATTAAGGTCAATGACTCAACACTAAGTCCGATGACACCCACGACTCTTTGTCAAACAATTCAAAAGTTATGGCAGAAAATAGGAACTATAAAATATCGACCAATCAGAAGAAGGGGCGGGGCTAATTTGCACCAATGAAGGTCAAGTACTCAAAAACGAGTCCAATGACACCACCCACGACTGTATGTCAAACCATTAAAAAGTTATAACAGAAAATAGGGACAACCAATCAGAAAAAGGGGCGGGGCTAATTGAGGCCAATGAAGTTCAAGGACTCAATACAGAGTCTGATGACACCACCCACGCCTCTCTATGTCTCTGTGCCTAATAATTAGGGCCTTCGCACTTACAGTGCGAAGGCCCTATTGTATCTGTAGGAATTCTTTCTTTATTCTTCTGACGAAAGGAGGGCCTTTTTGCCCCCCTAAACGTGCCCCAAAAGTCACCAAATTTGGCATGCAAGCCAGGCCTGGCGAAATATTTGATATTTAATGGTTTGCATTATAATAGTGCTTCAATGTCGCCCGCTCTGGCCCCCGGGATGCACCTTACTATGGTCGCTGGAGTCGGCCTCACATGCCTGACTATGGAGTCGCCAATCACCAGGGTCGGTTTCTCAACGGGTGTGTCGCTGAGTGGGGAAAAACGGTTAGACACATGAAGCGGGTGGTGGTGTTCCGCCCTGACTGGCCGGCTGCTCGGGAGCTGCAGGGGAGCAGCTAACAGCAGCTACTACAGGCCGGGCCGCCGCTAACTTAGCCTGGTTAGCTGATGAGTCTATCGGACTATGGTCAGGTTGGCAGAACCGGACCTCTAACTGACTGAGCTTCGTCTCCAGTCCTGCAAATAAACTACACTTCAAGCACTTACCGTCTTCGCTAAAGGAGGCTGAGGAATAGCTAAACATTTCACACACTGAGCAGCAAAGAGGTGAAACTGTGGGAGAAGGGGAGGCCATGCTAAGAGGCTAACAGACAGAAAATGTATCGGTGATTGGTGACAATGAAAGTTATGGAAGAGAAAAATGTGCGAGTGTTGAAACAAAGACAGAAATTTACCAGATATAGTATTATTTTACCAGAAAACAATCTAAGTTTAGTCAAAAAAGTCAGGCGATGCATGACGCAATACGTTACCCAATCAGCAAGCCAGCCTCAGCAAGTTCATAGCTTATAATGTAGTAGTTCCAAATGATTTGTTTGTCAGGACAGTTTAATAATTTGGGGTAAATCCTGCTGTGCATATCGTTCTTATCTTCTATTCTCTGCAATTTTAAAGATAGTTAATTAATTTTTTTGTAGGTGATCTGCCCCATCATGTACTGCAGCATAGTGTACTGGATGACAGAGCAGCCTCCTGAGGCCACCCGTTACCTCCTCTTCATTGCGCTATCCATCTGTACCGCCTTGGTAGCGCAGTCGCTGGGCTTGCTGGTTGGTGCTGCTTCCACATCACTCCAGGTTTGTGTGTTCACCAGATGTTCTGGCTCATGTTGCCAGGCTCGGCAGGAGGGTCCCCCCTGATGAGCCTGGTCCTGCTCAAGGTTTCTTCCCTCCTAAAGGGGAGTTTTTCTTTGCCACTGTTTGGCTTAAGGTTTTTCTCCCACTAGGGGAGTTTTTACCTGCCATTGTTTATGTAATAACTGCTCGGGGGTCATGTTCTGGGTATGGGTCTCTGTAAAGCGTCTAGAGACAACTCTGTTGTATTAGACGCTATATAAATAAAATTGAATTGAATTGAATTGAAAATGTTGTACACATAAAACAGGTTACTTATGTCTTCTGCACTCTTCTACAGGTTGCCACGTTTGTTGGACCTGTCACAGCTGTCCCGGTGCTACTTTTCTCTGGATTCTTTGTCAACTTTGACACAATCCCCAAATATCTGCAGTGGAGCTCCTATGTGTCCTATATCAGGTGTGTACATCCCTAACTGACATTCTCTCATGCTTGTATGTATTTTAACATCTTCCAGACACCCTGTGTTCTGCCTCTTGTCGCAACAACCACTGTGACAGAGCCGTTGCCCTGTCACAGTGCAGTCTGCACCACATCCAGATGTCTTTTCTCTGGTATTGCCCTTTTTTATCTGTCTGGCAGCTATATCCCCAATATACAGCATTGTGCGTATTCTCTATCCCTCCTCTTTGTGTCCAAACCTCCAAATCTCAATTTAGCCTTTCTCTTACTTTGCCTCCAGGGTGTCTACAGTAGTCCTGGCTGTTCCTCTCTGTGTTCATTTCTAATCTTATCCATCCTCATAATCCCCAAATAAAATCTTACCATCTCATCTTTGCCACCTCCAGCTATGCTTCCTGTCTTTGTACTGATGCCTGCATAAAAATCCGAGTCTCACTACCATCTTGTAAACCTATCCTTTTGTTCTCACTACTACTCATCTATCACAATTAACTACTGACACTTCACCAGCTCCACCCCTCCTGCAGTCTTCTATTCACCTTTTTTTCACACGTCCTATTGTGCTGCACAGTTTAGGACAAATATTGAAACTCCTGCTCCTTCATCACCTCCACTCCCTGCATCATCACCATTCTGCCTGCACCCCTTTCATTTACACATGTATTTTGTCTTGCAGTGAATAAGCTCTATTTGTCTTCTAACACATATCTTCACCTCTCCATATTTTCTTCCACCGGCTTCCTACTCTCACTACATATTCATGTAATCTGAAAACATCATGGTCCATAGAGATTTCTGTCTGATTTCAACTGTCAACCTATCACCATGACTAACAAGAAAGGGCTCAAAGTTGATATTTGATGCAGTCTTAGTTCCACCTGAGTCTCCTCCTGCCTGCACACCTCACTGCTGTCATGCTGTCCTCATACATTGGGTACGGAAAGTATTCAGACGCCTTTAAGTTTTTTACTCTGTTTCATTGCAGCCATTTGCTAAAATCAAAAAAGTTAATTTTATTTCTCATAATATACAATCAGCATCCCACAACTCACAACAGTTGTGAAAAACAAAAGTTTTTCACAACTGGATTTGGGGATCCTCTCCAGTTCTGTCAGGTTAGATAGTGAACGTTGGTGGACAGCCATTTTCAGGTCTCGGAGAGATGCTCAATTGTGTTTAGGTCAGGGCTCTGACTGGGCCAGTCAAGAATGGTCCCAGAGTTGTCCCGAAGCCACTCCTTTGTTATTTTAGCTGCTTAGGGTCATTGTCTTTTTGGAAGGTGAACCCACATGGCGCTTTTCCACTAGTACTTACTCAGCCCGACTCGGCTCGTCACGCCTCCGTTTTGTCCTCGTTTGTTTTTCCACAGCCAGGTGAGAAGTGGGCAGGTTGGGGTGAAGCTGCTGTGACGTACTCGATTGCGCAACCGCTTTGTTCATGTCGGCGCTGATCAGAAATCAGCTGGAGCCGCGATCAGCTGAGAGTAAAACAGCCCGTCTACACCCCTTTTTTAATTCTCTCGTCAGCCACCAGGTTTATGAACATCTGCACCTCAGAGTTGGATCACCAAACAGACGTTTTGCGCTTTATAATAAAATCCCAGCGAGCCGCGAATCGCTCTCGCGCTGACTCCCGCTTCCTGATTCAAACGTCTGACGGCCCCCCGACCAATCAGTGGCGTGAAGGGTGGTGACGGCCCCGCCCCCCGACCAATCAGTGGCGCGGAGGGTGGTGACGTCAGAAATAGTGCTGGCTCAGCCCGGTTAGAACCTCGGCAGAATGGTTACAGAAAAAGTATCTGCTTGGCGAGGCTCGGCCCGCCTTGGCCCGTAGTGGAAAAGCACAAGACGGGGGCGTGCCGGGTAGAAGCGAGCTTAGGTGGTACTAGTGGAAAAGGGCCATACGGTCTTTAGCACTCTGGAGGTTTTCTGCTAGGATTTCGTCTTTCCTTTAATTACAACCAGTCATCTTTCCCTGCAACTGAACAGAAAATGATTCTCATTTGCTCATACATGCACTGTGAGCTGTAAGGTCTTAAAAAGACAGGTGTGTGCCTTTCCTAATCACGTCCAATCAGTTTATTTAAATGCTTTTGGACTCCAATGAAAGAGCACAGCCATCTCAAGGAGGATCAGAAGAAATGGACAGCATGTGAGTTAAATATGAGTATGCCAGCAAAGGGTCTGAATACTTATGAGCATGTGATATATTTTTTTAATAAATTTGCCTAAATTTAAATTTTTTTCTGTCAAGATGGGATGCTGATTGTACATTAATGAGAAATAAAATGTACATTTTTGGATTTTAGCAAATGGATGCAGTGAAACAAAGAGTGAAAAATCTAAAGGGGTCTAAATACTTTCCATACACCCCCAACACATTTTTTCGCTACTCAAGACTTCCTTATGAAATGCCACAAATCCAGCCTCTCCACTCTAAGGCACACTTTTTCTGAACCGTCTAAGATACAGTGCAACTGCTTCTGACCTTTCTGTACTTCATCAGCATTGTCAAAGCAAACATTGCATTTATACTGGTCCTTCTTAGCATGAACCCCTAAATCCTTCACAATTCCATTTTTCTTTACCTTCTACTTGTATATTTGTAAAAATATTATGAAATTCATTCAGTTCAGTCTGATCGAGTGGCATGAAAAAGTATGTGAACCCCTTTGAATAATCAGGTTTTGTGCATTAATTTGCCTTGAAATGTGAATTTGTCTTTATGCAAGTCACAATAATAAAACACAGCAATGCACACACACAAATTATAATTGTTTGTGTCTTTGCTGAATACATAAAAAAAATCCACAGTGCTGGAGGGAAAAACAAGTGAACAAACAGACTAATTCCATCATAATCTGAGCCCATTTTCAATTAAGTAGCAGCAGTATGTCTTCTGAAATCTGCTTTTGTTAGGGATGGTTCTCAACAGCAGACTTCAAGTGTTTGTCTTTTATCAATAAAAGTAGCTCTAAACCACACCTCAAAACTCATTTCATAAATTGGATTTCAGGTGTGCAAACTACTAACTCCAATTAGGTCTTTGTTGGAGTAATGACCTGGGAGGAGCCATTCACACCAGACTTCTTATAAATGTGTCCGAGCTGAAGCAGTTCTGGAAGGAAGACCAGAATTCCTCCTGAACATCTACTGAGAGAACATACTGATACTGAAGAAGCACTGCTGCCAAAGGAGGTTCAACAAGCTCTTAACTCAAAGATTCCTTTACTTTCTCCTCCTGTACTGTAAATGCTTAAAGGGATGTGCTCAGTAAAGACAATAGACATTGTAATTGTTTATGTGTTATCAACTTAATCAAATTGTGTTTGTTATTGTGACTTGAATGGAGATCAGATCACATTTGATGGGATTAGTTTTTCTTGCCAATGAATGTCACTGATTTTTTTACTGCTGGACACAACCTGTTTGCTTAACCAAACTAAGAGTGGGCCAAAGCAGAAAGGGCAATCAGATATTTGCTGAACTGTTACTCCAAGTCCAGAGGTGGAGCTGTTTGCAGTCATAAGATTGCCTCAGATGTTGAATTTCTCCACAGGTATGGCTTTGAAGGAGTCATCCTGTCCATCTATGGGATGAACCGCTCAGAGCTGGAATGTCCAGGGAAGGTGTGCAAGTTCCAGCAGCCTGAAGAGGTTCTTCAGATGTTGGATGTGGAGGATGCAAAGCTCTACATAGATTTCATTGTCCTGGGTGTTTTCTTCATCATGCTTCGACTGGCCACTTACCTCACATTACGCTATAAAATCAAGTCTGAGAGATAGGTTTTCCTTCTCTTCTTAAGTTGCTCTTCCCTATGCACAACATGGGGTGTCACGTGGAAGTTGTCCCATTTAATTTAAGTCCTTGCTGCTAATTGGAGAGATCACAGTTTCAGAACTTGTTCTCCTGCCAGTGAGGAGTCATCTCATAAGTCAACCTACACTGTTTTACCTCATCAAGACCATGTCAGGGATACTGAGCCACAAACACCAGCAAACCTGGGCGTTGTATATGATACCAGTGTTTGGAGAGTAAGGCTGATGTGATCCAGGGTCAGGGCATCTATGTTTTACACTTTGTCATTCTGTTGATGTTAGAACATTTGTCTTCAACACTACCCCAATCTCTTGTCCTAAAACATTTGTGTCCTGACAAGCAGTCATATCATTTATCAATCACATAGTTTTTTTTAGTATAATATTCTTAGTAAAATTAAGTCTTTTGTACCTCTAAAATAGAAGCTAAGATCTTTAAAATCCTAGTTACAAAAAATTATTAAGCCTTAATTGTTGTATACTGTTATTTGTAAAAACATAATGAAAACTGTCTGATCTTTGTTGTTCTTTATAATAGGCCAATACTGTGATTAACAATCACCAACATAATTTTTTAGTGTACTATTATTTATTGAACAAAAATGAATAATAAAAGAAAATAAATGTAGCCAATAATAAGTACCATAATCGACTAGTTTGTAGATTAACTGTTATGATCAAAGACTTGTCTGACTTTATCAGTCTCTTCCATCGTTGTGAATGAATTTCTGTGCGTTCTTTTTTTACTTGGTTGTTTTATTTCACTCATACACAGCTTTCTTAAGATAACACCATTACATCACAATGCCCCGATTGCTGTGGTTCACAGCGGGTAGGAAGTGTTTCTGCTGAAATGCTGCGTTTGACTTTAGTAAAGACAAGGCTGAGTATTGAGGCCAAGCAACTCTGCTTTCTATCTGTCTATAGGACATTGATCCAGATTATTTCTGGTTTGTTCGGAAGCAGTTTTGCGAACCTCAGTTATAAATCCATCATTTTGTTTTGTCTATTTATTCTCAAAATAGACAAGGCTTTATAGTGACACCCTTCCAATAATCTGCATTCTTCACTCTTCTAATCATGCCATTATGGACATGAACATTTATCCAGCTCAGTAAGGCCTTTACAGTTAAGTCTGAGATGTAGCTCTTGCAGACTTTTCTGTATTTCTTTGACCATTATGCAGTCTGACCTAGCAATTTTTTGAGATATCCACTTACAGTATAGGAATAATGGCAGCCATCTTTAACGTTTTCCATGACTCTTTTCAGATGACAATTGCTAATGTCTTTCCCTTTTGGCGTTATGTAAGCACACACCTAAATGCTCCAGACATGCAAGCTGCCAGAACTTTGGCTTTTATAGGGGTCTGCACATCTGCCAATGATCAATTCGCCAAGAACTGACTATTCGCAGCACCTGACTACAACTTAAAGCCTCTTAAATCCTCTGGAAGCAGTAGGTTTGTACGTAGTATTGCCCATGTGACTTTTTCTTTTGGCTTCATTGGTGCTGTCTGAATTGTCATGTTTACCAAATATTTTAAAATGGAATAAAACTTGTATGCATCCAGAAGTATGTATATATTTTATATACACTGTAAACTCAAATGTGTTGTTTCAACTTAAAATTATGGAGGTATAGGGATGCCTTAAAATTTTAAGCCAAGTGAAAAAGAAATGCAGCTTGTTTCAACATCACTTTGTTGTTTTGAATAAATCTTTTCGTTGTGTAATTCTTATTTAGTTAGGTTCATTTGGATCTGATAAGTGTATATATATATATATATATATATATATATATATATATATATATATATATATATACACACTTATATATATATATATATATATATATATATATATATATATATATATATATATATATATATATATATATATATATATACACACTTATCAGATATATTATATATATATATATTTAAAAGGTGTCCATTTGACTAGATTAGTTATTGGACTGAACAAATCTAAAGTTTTTTTAATTTCCAATTATACTTTAACTTAATTGAGTCTCTGGTGATTTGAAGCCAACTTATACATTCAAAAAACATAAACATTACTTTAACTTAAATGTCAAATGAATTTCAGGTAGTTAGGTAATGTGGTCTGTTGTAATAACTTAATATCAGCGCAAGATACAAGGTACAATATTTACCTATACATTAGGTCCACACTTGAAATCGATTTATGATTTTCCATTTCACCACAACTAATGAGCACGATTAGCAAAAACCTATTCAAAATCTTTCAAATAATAATAAAAAAAGATTTTAAGTGTAAATACTAATCACGCTTGTTTCGAAAGGAAATACAACACCATCGATGAAAATCCAACTAAAATATATTTATTTGTCCATATATTTGGTCAGCCAAGTCTAAAACTCTCATTGAAAATTAAATTCTATGTTTATGAAAACACATGACATGGACCTTATATAACAAAATTATATCAAAAGCTGAAAATTTTCCACAGGAGTTCTCAAACCATGCACAAGTGAGGGACGCTGTCCTCCACCCAGGTTGATCAGAACCTTCTGAATGATTTAAAATGTATACTTCAGTTCTTTAGATAGTCTATGTTTAGAGCAGGGGCGGATTTATGGATTTATATACCCAGATTGACAGCTTACCCACCCCATTTTTTCATGGAAAAAAATAAAAAAATATTTTTATTTTTTTCTTCATAATAATTCCTGATCAGTTAACTTTGTGTCTGCCTTAAAAGTGTAACTGTGTTTTCTTGTTAACATTTCAAATTTAAAATAAAAATATATAAAAACGAACTTCCTCTCACACATGATTGACTGATGTTGCGCGTCATGTTTCAGTTCACGAGCGGGTCAGAGGGCGGGTCATTTAGGTAGACTACTTTTGCAGGTAGCTTAAATCGTTGAACAATGGCTAAACAGCGTCTTTGAGCCACTTTTTCAACAGCTGGACAGCTGCCCTCCCGGCCTAAGATCATCCATGCTGACTGGTCGCCTCAATAACCGGACACTTATTTCATTTGAAAGAGAAATGATTGACTGTTCGGATTATGATGACAGGATCAACGCTTTTAACTCCAAGCTCAGAAGACTCCGTCTTGTTTAGCAACTGCATGTAAAACAGTGTTGTTTATTTTTTATATTTCTGGCCCGCCGTGGCATGTTATGATTGCATTTACATGTGGGGAAGCACAAAACTTTAACATGTTCAATTTGTCTGACATTTCAATATCTGTTCTATACTACCCAACCTCACTTGCAAATCGCCAACTTTATGAACGAACCTCATAAGCGAGTAATGGTTGCAACAGTCAGGTGAGCTGCGCTTTCCAATGTGCTGAATTTGTGTCCGGAGCGAGGTGTGAAGATTTATTTATGCTATTAAGTTAACAGAGAAAAAACATGTCTCTCATTGTTTAATATCAGCAAAACAATAAAGTTTCAGCAAAGACATAAACTCGATCTCTTTCGTTCTCTCCCTCTTTTTTCCTTATCACGTCTTAACAGCCAATTTTAACAGAACAGAGGTCTAATTGTGGAGTATACAGTAGGACTGCTGTATATCCTTTCATACCTGTAGATATTTATCTGACAGCAATCTGACTTAAGTACAAGGTGTACTATAATTTACAGATTTTTTTACACAATATAATTTGTACGCACATCTCAACTTTTAAAAAATCAGGCCCATCCAAATTTTTGCAGGCCCACCCATTAGCTACATTCTGGTTCCGCCACTGATTTGCAGTTGCTATTTTGTATCAGGTTAAGTTGGATTTTTGGGTAGCTAACGTTAAACGGTCAAATCATAAAGTTCGGTGTCCTCATCACTTTAATTTCTACAACAAATCCTGCCTTGAAGTTGGACCAAGCGTCAACACTTTTGTATGCCTTCAAGCTTTGCTTCGTGTATTTCCCCGGCGTAATTAAGTACATATAAATATCAGGAAACACGTGGCCAAATATTAATGTCCATGGACCACTGGTTCTTCAGGTAATGTACGGGTCACTGTCAAGTCCAACTGCCTTTAATTTAAGCCCATAATCTGCTGTTATCCCGTCTTCTCCACTAGTTGCAGCCATTTTTGCTGATGTTTTCACTCAAGGCAGTAAGGCGGCTGGTCCAGTGGGGAAGTGACGTCAATGCATACCCTCTATAACACATACATCGGGGAGACGGGGGGAGCTTTATTAAAAGGAAGAAAGAACATAAAAAGGAAGGTGAGAAGGAGACAACAACAAGACAGGAACACTACAAGTCAGCCATCACCGATCACTGCAGAAGGGGAACCAGGCCAGAGGCCTCGGCACCCAAACACCAGCTGGATCAGGGAGGCCATAGAGACCAGGAAGGCCTGAGGACCATCAGCAGGGACGAGGGAACACTACCTGCTCTCTCCCACCTGGAGCATCCTGGAGGAGCAGCAGGGGACGGGACTCACCTGTCAATCTGACAGCTGAGTGCCACCTCCCTATAACTTCAGACTATAACTTTTTTATTTAGGGTTTTCGTAAGCCATAATCACCAAAATTATAACAAATAAAGGCTTGAACTATCTCATTTTGAATGTAGTGGGAAATAATATATTTCTTTCACCTTTAGTTGAATTTACTACGAATGAAGTTTTATTCAAATATAAGTATATTGAAATTTTCCGACCTTCCGTATATTATGACATCAATAAATAAGAGCATAATATACATCTTTCAAATAATAATAAAAAAAGATTTTAAGTGTAAATACTAATCACGCTTGTTTCGAAAGGAAATACAACACCATCGATGAAAATCCAACTAAAATATATTTATTTGTCCATATATTTGGTCAGCCAAGTCTAAAACTCTCATTGAAAATTAAATTCTATGTTTATGAAAACACATGACATGGACCTTATATAACAAAATTATATCAAAAGCTGAAAATTTTCCACAGGAGTTCTCAAACCATGCACAAGTGAGGGACGCTGTCCTCCACCCAGGTTGATCAGAACCTTCTGAATGATTTAAAATGTATACTTCAGTTCTTTAGATAGTCTATGTTTAGAGCAGGGGCGGATTTATGGATTTATATACCCAGATTGACAGCTTACCCACCCCATTTTTTCATGGAAAAAAATAAAAAAATATTTTTATTTTTTTCTTCATAATAATTCCTGATCAGTTAACTTTGTGTCTGCCTTAAAAGTGTAACTGTGTTTTCTTGTTAACATTTCAAATTTAAAATAAAAATATATAAAAACGAACTTCCTCTCACACATGATTGACTGATGTTGCGCGTCATGTTTCAGTTCACGAGCGGGTCAGAGGGCGGGTCATTTAGGTAGACTACTTTTGCAGGTAGCTTAAATCGTTGAACAATGGCTAAACAGCGTCTTTGAGCCACTTTTTCAACAGCTGGACAGCTGCCCTCCCGGCCTAAGATCATCCATGCTGACTGGTCGCCTCAATAACCGGACACTTATTTCATTTGAAAGAGAAATGATTGACTGTTCGGATTATGATGACAGGATCAACGCTTTTAACTCCAAGCTCAGAAGACTCCGTCTTGTTTAGCAACTGCATGTAAAACAGTGTTGTTTATTTTTTATATTTCTGGCCCGCCGTGGCATGTTATGATTGCATTTACATGTGGGGAAGCACAAAACTTTAACATGTTCAATTTGTCTGACATTTCAATATCTGTTCTATACTACCCAACCTCACTTGCAAATCGCCAACTTTATGAACGAACCTCATAAGCGAGTAATGGTTGCAACAGTCAGGTGAGCTGCGCTTTCCAATGTGCTGAATTTGTGTCCGGAGCGAGGTGTGAAGATTTATTTATGCTATTAAGTTAACAGAGAAAAAACATGTCTCTCATTGTTTAATATCAGCAAAACAATAAAGTTTCAGCAAAGACATAAACTCGATCTCTTTCGTTCTCTCCCTCTTTTTTCCTTATCACGTCTTAACAGCCAATTTTAACAGAACAGAGGTCTAATTGTGGAGTATACAGTAGGACTGCTGTATATCCTTTCATACCTGTAGATATTTATCTGACAGCAATCTGACTTAAGTACAAGGTGTACTATAATTTACAGATTTTTTTACACAATATAATTTGTACGCACATCTCAACTTTTAAAAAATCAGGCCCATCCAAATTTTTGCAGGCCCACCCATTAGCTACATTCTGGTTCCGCCACTGATTTGCAGTTGCTATTTTGTATCAGGTTAAGTTGGATTTTTGGGTAGCTAACGTTAAACGGTCAAATCATAAAGTTCGGTGTCCTCATCACTTTAATTTCTACAACAAATCCTGCCTTGAAGTTGGACCAAGCGTCAACACTTTTGTATGCCTTCAAGCTTTGCTTCGTGTATTTCCCCGGCGTAATTAAGTACATATAAATATCAGGAAACACGTGGCCAAATATTAATGTCCATGGACCACTGGTTCTTCAGGTAATGTACGGGTCACTGTCAAGTCCAACTGCCTTTAATTTAAGCCCATAATCTGCTGTTATCCCGTCTTCTCCACTAGTTGCAGCCATTTTTGCTGATGTTTTCACTCAAGGCAGTAAGGCGGCTGGTCCAGTGGGGAAGTGACGTCAATGCATACCCTCTATAACACATACATCGGGGAGACGGGGGGAGCTTTATTAAAAGGAAGAAAGAACATAAAAAGGAAGGTGAGAAGGAGACAACAACAAGACAGGAACACTACAAGTCAGCCATCACCGATCACTGCAGAAGGGGAACCAGGCCAGAGGCCTCGGCACCCAAACACCAGCTGGATCAGGGAGGCCATAGAGACCAGGAAGGCCTGAGGACCATCAGCAGGGACGAGGGAACACTACCTGCTCTCTCCCACCTGGAGCATCCTGGAGGAGCAGCAGGGGACGGGACTCACCTGTCAATCTGACAGCTGAGTGCCACCTCCCTATAACTTCAGCTGATAAATGATGGGTCACACACACCATCTTGTGACTCTGATGAAGGCCAAAGGAATCGCCGAAACATGTCAGGGATTAAAAAACCTAAAAATGTCTTGTCCGACAAAAAGAATTAGCAAATTAAAGAGCAGATTTGAGGTTCATATTTGCTAAAGAGACCACATGATCCCTCTCTAAGATAACTTGAAAAGCCTTACTTACGTGATGATACTTACCTTTTAAATAAGGTTGCCACCTTTCAGAAATAGAAATAAGGGACACCCCGTGTCAGCAGTGCAGGTGCCAAAAAAACTTCCCAAAACTTCTAAACTGCATAGAAATTTATTTTATATGAAAAAACAAAATCCTTTGATTTAAAGTTTAAAGTGCCTTAATAGCATTGAACTTGCATGACTGTACAGACAGACAACCATGCTAGTAACTGAAATAGCCTCCTATGCTATGTATGTCCACATCAGCCCAGATGTAGAATATAGATACAGGTGAAGGTCGGAAAATTAGAATATGGTGTAAAAGTTAATTTATTTCAATAATTAAATTTAAAAGGGGAAACTAATACATTACATAGTCTCATTACATGCAAGCAAGATGTGTTAAACCATTATTTGTTATATTTTGATGATTGAATTGTTTATTGATTTCATAATATAGAGATTTTTTATTTAGGGTTTTCGTAAGCCATAATCACCAAAATTATAACAAATAAAGGCTTGAACTATCTCATTTTGAATGTAGTGGGAAATAATATATTTCTTTCACCTTTAGTTGAATTTACTACGAATGAAGTTTTATTCAAATATAAGTATATTGAAATTTTCCGACCTTCCGTATATTATGACATCAATAAATAAGAGCATAATATACAGTATGTCCGTATTGGTCCAATACGGAACGCAACTTTTAATTCCCAATTACGTAACAATTCCGTATTTCAAGGGACGGGTGGCGAGCCTACTTTTAACTGTATTTACATGCTGCAGCGGGTGCAAAGAACACAAGGTTAAAGGTTGAGTGTTGGTATAGCGATCTCTAGTGGCGGCTGCTGCAGCTGCAGCCCACTGAAGAACCACTGAAGTGATGTGTGTGTCCTGTGGGGCCACTGTGATAACAGCATCGTGGTAGAAGTTTAGGGCTTTAATTGCTTTTTTCTAAGCTTATAAAATTGTGTCAATATTTATATTCTCACTACTGCACATAATTTGCACAAAGTGTATGTGGAGAAAACGTATATCTGTGTTTCAAATACAGAAACTACAGCATAACTCAGGCATACGCCGTCACTTTAGGGTCTCACAGGGGGTTTAAACCAGAATGTTGCCCTCAAATGGCTAATTAATTGGATTAAAAATGGATTAATTACCTAGACAATAGACAACAGTTTGTTTTTTCTAATGGTATATCATCTACCAAATCAAGAATTATTTTTGGGGTTCCACAAGGATCAATCTTGGGCCCTTTATTATTCTTAATTTACATTAATGACATGCCTATGTCTTGCAAAAATCTTTTTCCCTTATTATTTGTGGATGACACTTGTTTAACAGCTGTTCATGATGACTTCAAGTCCCTTATTGCATTGGTAAATAATGAATTACAAACTGTTTCTAATTGGTTCCAGATTAATAAATTAACTAATAAGTTAAAAAAAATGTAACTTCATGATCTTCTGCAACAACAACAAACCTCATACAAAAGAAGAAATCAAAATATTAATTAACGGAACTGAAATCCAACGGGTACCTCACACCACATTTTTGGGTGTAGTTCTGGATGAAGGTCTTAACTGGAAAAACATATTGATCAAGTATGCAAAAGATCTATGAAGATGCTTGGTATACTGAGGAAAGTCTGTCCCCTGATCCATCGCTCCGCTCACTTAACTTTGTATTATAGTTTTCTGTTTCCATATACTGTATGAATTACTGTAATATTGTCTGGTCTGCAACTTATCCATCCTTCCTTAACAAACTACTGATAATCCAGAAGAGATTTCTGAGATCAATCTCTATGTCCAATAGACATAATCCATCCGCACCTCTGTTCAAAAAATATTCTATATTACCCATTCATAAACTCAATGTTTTTCACTCATGTTTATTTGTGGACAAGTTTATCAACAATAAGCAAGATCTTCCGGACACCTTTCATAATTTCTTTAGTTTTTCATCTGATTTGCTTTCATACTCAACTAGACACAGTGTCAATCTACATTTACCCTTCTGTCGAACATCTTTTCATCAGTTTAATATTTCATTTAGAGGTCCTAAACTCTGGAACAATTTAGATATGTCTCTGAGGTCCACATTGTCATTTATATCCTT
This sequence comes from Cololabis saira, assembly GCF_033807715.1. Taxonomy (NCBI): domain Eukaryota; kingdom Metazoa; phylum Chordata; class Actinopteri; order Beloniformes; family Belonidae; genus Cololabis; species Cololabis saira. The sequence continues at coordinate 165,209 of NC_084590.1, read as the reverse complement.
CAAAAAATTGCTGAAAAAATATCTCATGTCCTAATTTTTCAATGTATTGTCTATTATGTATCCTTGTTTACTTTTCATGTTTATAATTAGAGTTTTCCTATGTTTGTATATTTAATTTTCTGTTTACAGTAGATGACGGGAGTGGAACTCTGGGCTTTGTTCCCTCCTTGCACTATTTTTTAAATTGTGCTAAATAAAATAAATAAAATAAATACAAATAAACTACAAATAAAAATTTTTCTGATGCTTTTGTTAGGTCCCACTTGGGACAACAAAAAAACAAAATAAACAAATGAGACTCGCGGCACCTAATTAACCTCTTGGTTGTGGGTTGACTGCATAAAACGGGGCTGATTATTTCAGGATTTTCTCACGTTGCTGAGAACTATAGATTTTATTTTCATGAGTGCAGACAATACGGTACACAAGGCAGGATTAAGACGTCATCTTCACCGTCTTCGAAGCACTTGGGACATCTCATGAGTGTGAAGAATGAAGTCCACACTCTCTTCGGCTTAAAGTGAGACGGGTTGTTATGGTATAAATTAGGGCTGGGCGATATGGCCTTTTATTAATATCTCGATATTTTGTCTTAGCCTTGAATTAACACTTTGATGCCAACAATCACACCAGTATGATGATTCTATGTGTCTACATTAAAACATTCTTGTTCATACTGCATTAATATATGCTAATTTTAACTAACTTTCATGCAAAAAGGGGGAATAAATCAAATTTACCAAAACTGTATTTATTAAACACTTACTAAGCAGTGAGTGGCACAAACATAAAAAGTGTCATTTCAAAACAGAAAGTGCACGTTGCATCCCTCTGACTCCCCGTCTGAAGAACATCTGCTAAGTAATGTCCTGGTTTTACCTGGTTTTACCAGGATGACCTGGTTTTACCTGGTTTTACCAGGATGACCTGGTTTTACCTGGTTTTACCTGGTTTTACCAGGATGAGCTGCTCTGAGCAGGAGGCCCCTTATATTCAGACTAATGTAGGTGTAGGGACTGCAAGGTTTCATCCTCTCCTCCTTTACTTTGCATCACTTTCACTTACTTTTAGCAATATGACGTCATATAGTCTTGTTTGTTTCGATGATAGTGATTGATTTCTTGTGGCCACATTTAAGCAACACTAGATGACGTTTCTCAGCTCTGGAAGAGAAAGGCTCGGCGGTGCGTGGACGCGTGTCGCGCTGGGGGGGGGTCACAAAAATGTCCGTAAGGGGACAACAAACTAAAACACAAAAGGTTCCACATAATTCTGGAGGTTTGACTTGTCAGGTATACTAAATTAACAGATTTTGGTGATTATAAACTATAAAATAAATACATATACACAAATGGAAAATTGACTCTGTTACACTCACCCCCCTAGAATCACACAAAATTCTGGGTCATAACACAATCCACACCCACAAATACACTGGCCATGAAGAAAACAAACACACAATAAAGCAGAATGAACCAGCTTAATAAGCTACCCACCCATTCATGGACAGAGAATGCATCGGCTTGGTCACCCCTGAAGTAAGGTGGTGCTTTGGTGTCAGAATGCACAACAACCTTCCACTGTGACAAGTCAGCATGACTGGGCAGCTGACTCATAAGAGACTGAGGCTGGATGGTGCTAGGCTGGCGCATAGTGTTAATGCTGGCAGATATATTATCTCCAAACTGTTTAGCCAAATCTGCAATCAAAACACCAAAAGTTTCAACAGATATGACTTGTGTGGGCTTGGGGTCTGGCTGGGAAATTGGCGTGGAGCTAGCAGTGGGTGCTAACGGTGGCCCAATAACCGATTGATCAACCGTGGAGCTATGAACACCCGGGGGTACAAACCTACCATTTATCAGCCGGCCCCTCCCTATCCCAAATGGGACATCCTGCCTGCAACCAGCCATAATGAAAAGCAATGATGGCAGGAGCAAGACAAACAAAAAAATAAAGGGATAAAAAAAGAACATCTTAAAATCAAGGCACAATAAACAGTCAGGTACCATTCAACAGTATGAGCCCCCCCCCCCAAAAAAAAGAGAAAAAAAAATACACTTGCTTATCGAGTAGAATAACAAAAACTACAAGGCAACTAAAATCACATGTACATGACTACTCATGAGGGATAATGAAAAAGAAAACCGTTGCAGAATTGAAGTAAAAATAAATATGTCCACAATGCTGCTTACATTAGGATATTATCTCTTCATAATCCCATAACAGTTAACTTTTATAAAGCCCCTCAATGACTAATTTGTCCCTTTAATGCACTGGCTAACTGCTACAGATTAACCAGCAGAAACCGACATGAAATAAAAACATTAGAGGAACATTATAAAATAAACCACACTTTTAAACGGTACTCAAACGCCTCATCAATCCTCCGATTGCCCAACACACCTGCGCGCACACTCGGGAGCGCGAGAAATTCCCCGAAGCTGCAGCGCGGGGAGGATGGAGGAGGAGCCAGGTGTCAGCAGCGGCACCCCGGGGACCAGACGAGCGCTGATCGGGGATACAACGGGTCTGACGGCACCAAGTGTAACCGGTGGGGTCTGTAGGGTGGTGTGCGTTGTGTTTAACAGACCGGACTCAGACCAGCAGGACTCTTTTGGAGGCGATCTCCATTTATTTCCTGACAAACAGAAATAAAATAATGTTTCCTCCAGTCAACATATGCAGCGAGTTGAACCCCTCTCCCATTGACATCAGTAACAAAAAGGTCTTAAGACAGAAACATACCTGACAAACAGAAATAAAATAATGTTTCCTCCAGTCAACATATGCAGCGAGTTGAGCCCCTACACAGATAATAACAAGGAATATTAACATGCTACAAGGGAAACCCAAACTGTGTCTATCAGACTTCACAACACTCACCTCTCCCATTGACATCAGTAACAAAAGGTAAGGGGACAACAAACTAAAACACAAAAGGTTCCACATAATTCTGGAGGCTTGACATGTCAGGTATACTAAATAAACAGATTTTGGTGATTATAAACTATAAAATAAATACACAAATGGAAAATTGACTCTGTTTCACAGAGAAAAGAGGACGGTCCGTGTATCTTTTGGTCATTGGATTTTTCCGTCATGAGTGGGAATCAAAAAACAAAAAACGATTGGTTTATTTGATTTTCCTTTTAAAACAAAAAACAAATATTGAATACACTGCATTTTTTCTTTTTCTGTGTTAATATGATTTAACAAAGATTCAAAATACGCTTTTATTTTCGTTTTCTATTTCATATAAGAAAAATGAAATCCCTAGTCAACAGGAAGGAAAAAACGAACCAAAAACAACCGTTTATTCATATTCGTGCACCGGAAGCTGGCATTTACAACCGAGTGAACTTAGTTCTGGATATTTAACAGGCATTCCTGACAATTCTCTCCAGGGGAAGTTTGATTTTAATATTTTATTGGTCGGGTTTACGTGACTCGGAAATGGCTCTGTATGCTGCAGTTCGGGTAACCATGGCAACCATAGCGGCGCTGAAATAACAAATTAAGGATTATTTTTTAAAGATTGATTAAGGACTTGTTCCACAGCGGTTTGACGCACAATGACATTTCCTGCACGTTGCAGCAGATGTGTCTCCTGCAATGCTCAGAAATGAGCGTCAGAAGATTCTGTGCTCGGCATCATCTGAGGAGAAAAAGGCTACGCAGAGCTGGAGAGCGCTTTGATTCAATCTATTTATGAGGTTTTTATTCAGATGTCCACAGTATATTGCAAATATACACACTGCATGCGACGCAAGCGAGAGTCAGCGTCAAAAACAGTTCCATTGCTTTATTTTTTATTGCACTGTCTATACTGGTTGCGAGCGACGCGGCGTCGTTTTGAGCTGGACTTTTGTCGCACGCCCTGCTTCTATTTTCTTCCCGTCGCTCGCGTTGAAAACCGGTTGAAAGTTGAAAAAAAAGTGTAAAGCGCTGTAGGAAACAGTCATTTCAATACAAGAACTTCAATAAAGTGGCAGCTGCTGGAGGGAGATCGCCAGGCTGGAAGGTTCTGATAAGATAATAAGATATAATAAGAATCTTATCTTAATCTTATTAGGGCTTAATTTGTCCCGGATCCTGCCGGATTGATCGTGTCCTCTGCTTTTTCCCCACATCCCAGTAATGATCTGACATGCTGACATGTTTGCACCGCACGCCGGTCACTCCAGCTGTTCGCTGTTTGATTGCGTAATCACACGCCGTTATTAATTGTTCGGTTTTTTCCCCACTTATTCCACCGAATAATAAGCTTGTTTTCTGTTTAGAAGTAAAAGTACAAACGTAGGGAGATTACAAGTAATCACCCATCTTTTACTTGTCCCTTTACTCTTTTAGGAGTCGGCTAATGTTAGGAGTTTCTTTCAGGAGCGCACGGGCGGGTGAATAAAGGCTGATTTATGGTTCCGCGTAAAATCGACGGCGTAACCTACAGCGTAGGGTACGCGGCGACGCGCACCGTTCGGTGACCACGCCGCGTACCCTACGCTGTAAAGTCTGCGTTGATGTAACGCGGAACCTTAAATCAGCCTTCTAAAAGGCGAGTCTCAGCTGTCAATCAAAAGAACGTGGTAGGTAGAACGTGGGGCCGATAACGCGTTCAGAGCGGGTCCGATGCCACGCATTGCGGCGCGACAGTCGGACGCTCGCATGCAGTTAGGACAGGCTGTTAGGGAGCCGTAGCCTAATTTTTGTTGACAGCTTTGTACTGAACACTGATCACCCCGATCACGTTTGCAGTGTACACGTTTAAAACCCATTAAGCATGTCGGAAGGCCGTTGTGGCTGAGTTTTGTCATTAAACGCCATAAAACTTCTGTCGGACTCAGCGTAGCCTACTTCTCTGTCAGCAGCGCGTCATGCAAATATACAGGACCTAACAATAAACTCTCAAGCGGCTCTTAAAAGTACAGGAAAGCCGCAATACCGGCTATCTGTCTTCACTGGGGGTGCTTGCTGGAGAAGGTCGGGTTGGAAGAACCTGAGAGAGCTCCATCAGCCATACCATGAATTCCGGCGTCAGGTAAAGTTTGTGCTGCAGTGCAATTTATACATATAATGATAATCACGTGGATACCTCACGCGTGGGACTAAATTAATTCTTCCAACCCGACCTTCTCCAGCATGCACCCCCAGTGAAGACAGATAGCCGGTCATTCGGCCATGATGAATCAAAGCGCTCTCCAGCTCTGCGTCTTTTTCTCCTCAGATGATGCCGAGCACAGAATCTTCTGACGCTCATTTCTGAGCATTGCAGGAGACACATCTGCTGCAACGTGCAGGAAATGTCATTGTGCGTCAAACCGCTGTGGAACAAGTCCTTAATCAATCTTTAAAAAATAATCCTTAATTTGTTATTTCAGCGCCGCTATGGTTGCCATGGTTACCCGAACTGCAGCATACAGAGCCATTTCCGAGTCACGTAAACCCGACCAATAAAATATTAAAATCAAACTTCCCCTGGAGAGAATTGTCACAGGAATGCCAGTTAAATATCCAGAACTAAGTTCACTCGGTTGTAAATGCCAGCTTCCGGTGCACGAATATGAATAAACGGTTGTTTTTGGTTCGTTTTTTCCTTCCTGTTGACTAGGGATTTCATTTTTCTTATATGAAATAGAAAACGAAAATAAAAGCGTATTTTGAATCTTTGTTAAATCATATTAACACAGAAAAAGAAAAAATGCAGTGTATTCAATATTTGTTTTTTGTTTTAAAAGGAAAATCAAATAAACTAATCGTTTTTTGTTTTTTGATTCCCACTCATGACGGAAAAATCCAATGACCAAAAGATACACGGACCGAGGACGACAATTCCATTTACTATTGTTCAATTTTGGTGTGCGATGTGTGTATGCTGTGTGGGTCCGTGTATCTTTTGGTCATTGGATTTTTCCGTCATGAGTGGGAATCAAAAACAAAAAACGATTGGTTTATTTGATTTCCCTTTTAAAACAAAAAACAAATATTGAATTACACTGCATTTTTTCTTTTTCTGTGTTAATATGATTTAACAAAGATTCAAAATACGCTTTTATTTTCGTTTTCTATTTCATATAAGAAAAATGAAATTACTAGTCAACAGGAAGGAAAAAACGAACCAAAAACAACCGTTTATTCATATTCGTGCACCGGAAGCTGGCATTTACAACCGAGTGAACTTAGTTCTGGATATTTGACAGGCATTCCTGTGACAATTCTCTCCAGGGGAAGTTTGATTTTAATATTTAATTGGTCGGGTTTACGTGACTCGGAAATGGCTCTGTACGCGGCAGTTCGGGTAACCATGGTTACCATGGCGGCGCTGAAACAACAGATTATTTATATTATATATATATATTATATATTATATATATATTATATATATATATATATATATATATATATATATATATATATATATATATATATATATATATATATATATATATATATATATATATTATAATTAGGATTATTTTTTAAAGATTGATTAAGGACTTGTTCCACAGCGGTTTGACGCACAATGACATTTCCTGCACGTTGCAGCAGATGAGTCTCCTGCAATGCTCAGAAATGAGCGTCAGAAGATTCTGTGCTCGGCATGATCTGAGGAGAAAAAGACGCAGAGCTGGAGAGCGCTTTGATTCATCATGGCCGAATGACCGGCTATCTGTGTCACTGGGGGTGCATGCTGGAGAAGGTCGGGTTGGAAGAATTAATTTAGTCCCACGCGTGAAGTATCCACGTGATTACCATTATATGTATAAATTGCACTGCAGCACAAACTTTACCTGACGCCGGAATTCATGGCTGATGGAGCTCTCTCAGGGTTCTTCCAACCCGACCTTCTCCAGCATGCACCCCCAGTGAACACAGATAGCCGGTATTGCGGCTTTCCTTAAAGAGCCGCTTGAGAGTTTATTGTTAGGTCCTGTATATTTGCATGACGCGCTGCTGACAGAGAAGCACGCTGAGTCCGAGAGAAGTTTTATGGCGTTTAATGACAAAACTCAGCCACAACGGCCTTCCGACATGCTTAATGGGTTTTAAACGTGTACACTGCAAACGTGATCGGGGTGATCAGTGATCAAAGCGGTCAACAAAAATTAGGCTACGGCTCCCTAAAAGCCTGTCCTAACTGCATGCGAGCGTCCGACCGTCGCGTCACACTGCGTGGCATCGGACCCGCTCTGTCCTGAAACACTGAACGCGTCATCGGCCCCACGTTCTACCACGTTCTTTTGATTGACAGCTGAGACTCGCCTTTTAAAAGGCTGATTTATGGTACCGCGTTACACCAACGCAGACCTTACGGCGTAGGTTACGCGGCCCAGTCACCGAACGGTGCGCGTCGCCGCGTACCCTACGCCGTCGATTTTACGCGGAACCATAAATCAGCCTTTATTCACTCCTGAATTATGCGCTCCTGAAAGAAACTCCTAAAATTACTCCTGAAAGAGTAAAGGGACAAGTAAAAAAATGGTGATTACTTGTAATCTTCCTACGTTTGTACTTTCTAAACAGAAAACAAGCTTATTATTCGGTGGAATAAGTGGGGAAAAAACCGAACGGTGACGCAATGAAACAGCGAACAGCGTGAGTGACCGGCGTGTGGTGTTAAAGCAGCAAACATGTCAGCATGTCAGATCATTACTGGGATGTGGGGAAAAAGCAGAGGACACGAGAAATCCGGCAGGATCCGGCACAAATTA